>NC_140224.1:390189-392689 GCF_951802725.1 Rutilus rutilus
CATTAGTTTGGTAACACTTTATTTTACAGTGTTATACATGTAGTTACTGTAGTAATAACTATGAAATTATGCATAATTGTATGGAGCTTACATTAAACCAATCCCTCATCCTAACCCTGACCATACAGTAGTACATAGTGAATTATTATTTCTAAGTTCTTAAATGTATAATTGCACTGTAACATGGACACCTAAAGTGTAACCATTTGTTCTTTATTATTTTATTTCTTACAAAGAATTTTTGTATGGATAATGATCCACTTCCCAGAATATAAAGGAAGCGATATTTACACTGCAGCAAAATAATATGGAAGTGACAGTGAATACATCGTTCCCTCAGTCAAATCACTGGCCTTTATATTGTCATAATTATTAAGATATGGAAAACATTTACTTTGACAGTGCATATCAGTTTTCTCTGCCCACTAACACCATTAGGGCCCTATCTTGCTCCCAGTGCAATTGACTTTGTACACCGACGCATGTATCATTCCTGTTTCTCACCCGCGCACAGCGGACTTTTCCCTCCACAGACGCACGCCAGTAAATTAGGAAATGAACTTGCGCTCCCGGGGGTGGTTCAGCGAAGAGAGGAGGCGTGTTCCGGCGCAAACGTTCCCTGGTGCTATTTTGCAGTTTCAGAAAACAATTCCGCCACAGACCAGGAGAAACCTCGTCTAGAGTCAGCGGCGCGTTATTCAGACGCTATTTTAAGGGCGCATGCTTGGCCATAATGTTGTCACGATACCACACACGGGAAACAGGGAGATCCAATAGCAGTAAGTATTTATTAAAGGGAAATCCAAAATCAGTAGTCAAATCCAGGCATGGGTCAAATTCCAATATAGCAATCCAAAAACAAAAGACAAGAGCAGACTGGAAACTGACACTGAAGTGGCCTGATAAATACAAGGACTCCGTGACACAGACTAAAACAGACAGGGTTATATACACAGGGAAATGACAATGCTAATGGGGAATTGGCTGAGTGCAATGATTAATGACAAGGGACAGCTGAGTGCAATGAAGAAACAAGGATCCTGGGGAATGTAGTTCAGAAAGTGACAGACACCGTGGGGAAGGAGGACATCTAGTGGTTACCCTGGGAACACAAACCAGACACTGTGACATAACCCCCCCTCTACGGAGCGGCTACCAGACGCTCCAAGACGTGACAAGCAAAACAAGAGTCCAGGCGGGAGGTGGACTGGTGGAGGATCAGGGGAGGGATGGGGGGCCAGGTCCATGGAGGGAAACGGGGACAGGGGGTGACAGTTCATCTGGCGGCCAGGGCGGAGACAGTCCATCGGGCGGCCAGGGCGGAGACTCTCCCTCGGGCGACCAGGAACTGGGACAGACACCACCGGCTCAGGAACTGGGACAGACACCACCGGCTCAGGGACAGACACCACCGGCTCAGGAACAGACACCGGTTCAGGAACAGACACTGGCTCGACCATCTTGTCCGAAGACACTGATTCGGCCTTCTTGTCCGGGGACACTGGTTCGGCCGTCTTGTCCGGGGACACTGGTTTGGCCGTCTTGTCCGGGGACACTGGTTCGGCCATCTTGTCCGAAGACACTGGTTCGGCCATCTTGTCCGAAGACACTGGTTCGGCCATCTTGTCCGAAGACACTGGCTCGACCAACGTGACATGAACAGTCTCTTGATCGACAGACGTGACGTGAACAGTTTCTGGATCAGCAGACGTGACGTGAACAGTCTCGGGCTGGGCCATCTTGTCCGAAGACACAGGCTCGGCAGGCGTGACGTGAACAGGTTCGGCGGTGGCCATCTTGTCCGAAGACACAGGCTCGGCAGACGTGACATGAACAGTCTCTGTGGCATCCATCTTGTCCGCAGACGTGCTGTGTCTCCTCCACGCATGCAGTATCGCCACTGCATAGAAGAGGAACACGGCCTTCCTGGCCATGGCAGGACTGATGATGGGGAGTTCTGGGACCACCGGAACTGGAACCACCGGACTCGGGACCACCAGACTCGGGACCACCGGACTCGGGACCACCAGACTCGGGACCACCGGAACTGGGACCACCGGAACTGGGACCTGCGGGACAACAGCGGTCTGCACGGGGACCTCTGGGACAACAGCGGGCTGCACGGGGACCTCTGGGACCACCTCCGGGTCCTTTGGACAGTTGGAGGTCTTCCTCCTCCTCCGCCGTTTCTGATGGCGAGGAGCAGGCTCCGGGTCGGGCAGGAACCACGGTGAAGAGGGCTCTGGGTCGATCATCACCGGCTCAGGGTCGATGAGAGACCGAGGCGGAGAGTGGTGCTGGATGTCGCCTCTAGAACCTCCTCTTCTGTGGCCACCACGGATACCAGAAAATCTGGCCAGACGGGTTCCCTCAAAAGATGGTTCCCTCCTGATGGACCGAGACTCGAGGGATTTGGCCATCTTGATCTCCTCCGTCTGCTGGGCCCATAGCGCGAAACACTGGAAGATGTTCATTCATGGAGGTGTTTCCTTGGGTCCTG
>NC_140224.1:395189-402689 GCF_951802725.1 Rutilus rutilus
TCCACACTAGCGTTTCCAGGCGTTCTCCGTCCACACTAGCGTTTCCAGGCGCTCTCCGTCCACACTAGCGTTTCCAAGCGCTCTCCGTCCACACTAGCGTTTCCAGGCGTTCTCTGTCCACACTAGCGTTTCCAAACGCTCTCCGTCCACACTAGCGTTTCCAAACGCTCTCCGTCCACACTAGCGTTTCCAGGCGTTCTCCATCCACACTAGCGTTTCCAAACGCTCTCCGTCCACACTAGCGTTTCCAGGCGTTCTCCGTCCACACTAGCGTTTCCAGGCGCTCTCCGTCCACACTAGCGTTTCCAAGCGCTCTCCGTCCACACTAGCGTTTCCAGGCGTTCTCTGTCCACACTAGCGTTTCCAAACGCTCTCCGTCCACACTAGCGTTTCCAAACGCTCTCCGTCCACACTAGCGTTTCCAGGCGTTCTCCGTCCACACTAGCGTTTCCAAACGCTCTCCGTCCACACTAGCGTTTCCAAACGCTCTCCGTCCACACTAGCGTTTCCAGGCGTTCTCGTCCACACTAGCGTTTCCAAACACTCTCTGTCCACACTAGCGTTTCCAGGCGTTCTCCGTCCACACTAGCGTTTCCAGGCGCTCTCCGTCCACACTAGTGTTTCCAAACGTTCTCCGTCCACACTAGCGTTTCCAGGCGTTCTCGTCCACACTAGCGTTTCCAAACGCTCTCCGTCCACACTAGCGTTTCCAGGCGTTCTCCATCCACACTAGCGTTTCCAAACGCTCTCCGTCCACACTAGCGTTTCCAGGCGTTCTCCGTCCACACTAGCGTTTCCAGGCGCTCTCCGTCCACACTAGCGTTTCCAAGCGCTCTCCGTCCACACTAGCGTTTCCAGGCGCTCTCCGTCCACACTAGCGTTTCCAAACGTTCTCGGTCCACACAACCGTTTCCAGGCGTTCTCCATCCACACTAGCGTTTCCAAACGCTCTCTGTCCACACTAGCGTTTCCAGGCGTTCTCCGTCCACACTAGCGTTTCCAGGCGCTGTCCGTCCACACTAGCGTTTCCAGGCGTTCTCGTCCACACTAGCGTTTCCAAACGCTCTCCGTCCACACTAGCGTTTCCAGGCGTTCTCCGTCCACACTAGCGTTTCCAGGCGCTCTCCGTCCACACTAGCGTTTCCAGGCGTTCTCCGTCCACACTAGCGTTTCCAAACGCTCTCCGTCCACACTAGCGTTTCCAGGCGTTCTCCATCCACACTAGCGTTTCCAAACGCTCTCCGTCCACACTAGCGTTTCCAGGCGTTCTCCGTCCACACTAGCGTTTCCAGGCGCTCTCCGTCCACACTAGCGTTTCCAAGCGCTCTCCGTCCACACTAGCGTTTCCAGGCGCTCTCCGTCCACACTAGCGTTTCCAAACGCTCTCCGTCCACACTAGCGTTTCCAGGCGTTCTCCATCCACACTAGCGTTGCCAAACGCTCTTCGTCTACACTACCGTTTTCAGGCTTTCTCCGTCCACACTAGCGTTTCCAAGCGCTCTCCGTCCACACTAGCGTTTCCAAGCGCTCTCCGTCCACACTAGCGTTTCCAAGCGCTCTCCGTCCACACTAGCGTTTCCAAACGCTCTCCGTCCACACTAGCGTTTCCAGGCGTTCTCTGTCCACACTAGCGTTGCCAAACGCTCTTCGTCTACACTACCGTTTTCAGGCTTTCTCCGTCCACACTAGCGTTTCCAGGCGTTCTCTGTCCACACTAGCGTTGCCAAACGCTCTTCGTCTACACTACCGTTTTCAGGCTTTCTCCGTCCACACTAGCGTTTCCAGGCGTTCTCTGTCCACACTAGCGTTGCCAAACGCTCTTCGTCTACACTACCGTTTTCAGGCTTTCTCCGTCCACACTAGCGTTTCCAAGCGCTCTCCGTCCACACTAGCGTTTCCAAACGCTCTCCGTCCACACTAGCGTTTCCAGGCGTTCTCTGTCCACACTAGCGTTGTCAAACGCTCTTCGTCTACACTACCGTTTTCAGGCTTTCTCCGTCCACACTAGCGTTTCCAAGCGCTCTCCGTCCACACTAGCGTTTCCAAACGCTCTCCGTCCACACTAGCGTTTCCAGGCGTTCTCTGTCCACACTAGCGTTGCCAAACGCTCTTCGTCTACACTACCGTTTTCAGGCTTTCTCCGTCCACACTAGCGTTTCCAAGCGCTCTCCGTCCACACTAGCGTTTCCAAACGCTCTCCGTCCACACTAGCGTTTCCAGGCTTTCTCCAAAAGTTCCTCATCCACACTGAAATGGCAGCAAAAGCTGAGTTCCCCGTACAGCGCTTAAACCCTCACAGAAGCACACTGAGATGATACAGACGGGGAAATAAATGATCAAGTTATCGCTCAATTCTTCTGGCAGGATCATTTTATTCAGCAAATATCTCCTCATTCACTGATCGTCCAGGTCGCTCTCACTCACTATTATATGTTCGGTCTAAAACGAAACTGTTCTCATGTTTCACCGTAGGACAGCAGATGCGCGTGTGTTTTCTGTCATCTGTGCAGGACTGTGATATGAAGAGTGTGTGAAGGAACATATTTCAGCAGCTGTGTGAAAGAGAACATGCGTCACATGACTAAACTTACGTCATCGTTTTCACAGTCCACACTACAACGGTTTGTACCCACTAGCCTGTTACTCAGACTAAAAAGGTCCTGTAGAGTAAATTATATTGTATCACTTCGAACACAAACTGAGTGCCAGTCCCAGTTTAAGCTTACTGGCGATTGAAAACATGTTATCATCCAACATGATGCAAACAGGCTTTCCAACTAATGTAAATCAATATTAGTATAAGAGTAGTAAAGTTATCTCCCTCACACACGTCCTGCGACAGAGACGTGATTTTTGAGTGAACTAATTATTTAAATGAAATGAATCTGTACTGTATAAAGTGCTATATAATTAAAGGTGATGACAGTGGACAAAACTCTGGATATAATCTCTGTCCATGTAGAAAGAGCAGACCAGCGCTCAGAGATGAACCTGTTCGAATTACAGATCAGATCTGAAGATGTAAATCCTCATTTTCTTTCATTAATGAAGATTGACACACGACTCTGGGAAACCCAGCGGTTATTCCTCGAGCTCCAGAACAATATGGCTTCAGGATGACCACGGTTTTCCAGGTCACATATGTTGCTAGACATGAACTGAATGAAGTTCTCCCAGAGTGATTATATCTGAAGTAACCCGGGACACAAGGAACGAGTTCATCACATTCCCGAAGGTCACATCAAGGACGTGAGAGTAAATCATGTTTAAGTGAGAACATTTTTCAGGGGCAAGGGATGGATGAACACATCAGTGGGAAAAGAACAATCGAGCAGTTTTTGTGTTTCATCTGTGAAGACAGTGAAGATCATGAGCGCTGAGCAGTTCTCAGAGCTGATAAACCCACAGATGAAGGTCTAGCGGAAGTCAGCCATGATTCTGAGTCATTGCTCTGTCAGGAAGCAATGGTTTGTTAAAGGTTTAAAGACAATCTTTGTATGAGAGATCCTGACAAAATTGTTTAACGGATTAAATTATCTTGCAGAATCCTTATGGAGGATTTCCACTCGTACGGCTTCGGGACAGAGATGAGCTCTCACTCGCACTGCAGAAAGAGTGTGTGAAGCTTCTTCAACTTGAACCTGAGGCCAAAGACAAATCTGAGGCGCCGGGAAGGCAATCTCATACTTTCAAGAATAAAATGAAGTACAAGGACACTTTTAAGCCAGTACTCTATGTTTTTGGATTTGTGAATTAATCCTCCTTTTCTACGGTAAAGCAGCTGAAGCTCCTGCAGGATCCCGAGGCCTGGAGTCGTCTGGGATTCTCCGCTTCTCCTTCGAGTCCTGATATCTAAATGACTCAATCCCTGCAATCGGTGTTCGTCTGTTCCTCTTTTCCCTGCGTCGCATCCACGGCTGTGTGAGGAACAGGCGGATGAAAGTGTGTGTCGTCTACCGATATCTCTCCTCAAGACACGTGGAAATGAGCGGTTACCTCTTTCTGAGAGGTTTACATTTAACATCATGGACTTTTAGTTCATTTCGTTCATATTGACGTCGTTCTTCCATCTTCTCATGTTTTGAACAGGTTTGCTTCCGGCTGGGTTAGTGTGTTAGGACTGCTGTTCTTTCCCTGTACACTGGTTGTGTAAACATAACATGCTTATTTTATGTAAATATGCACTCCATCATCCATGAACAGAAAAAGTGACACTCAAAAGTGACGTTCTAAACGTCTTGAATTTGGATGGTTTTCTGCTCTGGGATCCTGCCAATAATTCCCAGGACGAAACACAATGTGAATTATGTACATCAGCAACAAAAGATAAGTTAATGGGTAATTGTTTTTGTTTTTTTAACCAAGCAAATTGCAGTTGAATTTGACTGCAACTTGACTTTGATTGAATGTAATACAGTAACTTAGACATGTTAGTAATATCTCCTGCTGAGGCTTAATTAGGACTTCATATATTTATACAATATAAGGCATCAATTATTCTCCACTACACACAGTCACTGTGAAGAGGCCTATAGTTCTGTATTCACAATCACTGAACCCTAAACTACTAACTTCCACTGATGGGGTTTTCAGCAGATGGATGTGTTTGAAGACCACAGTTTCTCTTTAGAAGAGTTTGAAACACTGCTTTAATTAATAAGCTTCATTGCTATGGAAATAAGCTCTGCTTTATCCTGATTATTGACTTGACTTTCAGGAGTCGAGAGTTTGGCAGCCGACCAGATTCACGACTGAGGAATCATCCATAAGTTGCTCAAGGTCGAGATGAGAACGATCCTCAGCGATCGCTGCGAGTCTCCTCAGGCGTTCAGAGCCTCACTGACGTCATTACAGGGAAACTAAACCACAGCTCTTCTGTGTAGATAACCACACAAACCCCTGAAACACGGCCAGCCTGAATCATCTCTGCACTCGCTCACACCTCAAGCTTTACAGTCTCGAGTGATTCAGCATTCAAACCCTCGCCTAACTATCAGATCAAGACTCTCACTGTAAATAAATATTGTTGTTTTAACCTAAAAAAGTAAGTTACCTGTTTGCCTTAAAATGTTGAGTTCATTGAAATAAAATATTTAAGTAAATGCAATGAAGGGAATTGGTTTAATTAATAGAAACTCAAAATATAATGTTATCTGAACCACATTCATTATCTAAGTTGATTTGGCAAAAGATAAAGAGTTGTGATAACAAATCATGAAAATAAAAGATAACAGTCTGGAAATGCAAAGAAAGGCTCTGTCTGACCTCTATCTGACCTCTGCCTGACCTCTGTCTGACCTCTGGAAATGTAACGTCTGCCAGTGTCTCTCCTGGGATAGGGTCAGGAGTCCCGGCGGCTCGGATGGGGATGAGACTGTGGAAGAGGAAGACGGCTCGCTCCTGACGGCTATAATGAGATATGGCATTGCTTATGTCAGCATTCATAAGGCTTTATAACCTGCAACTGCTTTCTTCAAATGCTTCTCATGCTCAGATTAATTTATTATGGTTTATTTAGACACTGTTGGTCATGATTCATGTTTATTTCTCGAAGAACAGCCTAATCTATCATCGTCACACACTCGGTGATTCACACACTGTTAAAGAAACGCTCGCTGCTTCTCCACAGAGAGGAACATCAGTCACGGGTTTATTTGACAGAATTCTGCTCAGATTTAAGAAAGGAAGGAAATTACTGGTTTAAGTTTGTGTTATAAAGACAAAATATATAGTTTTATAAGTTGCTTCAGAAAGTTTCCATATTGTTTCTTTTCTTATCTTTCTTTTTTCACCCTTTCCACACACACACACACACACACACACACACACACACACACACACACACACACACACACACACAACACATACTCTCTCTCACACTCTCTCTCTCTCTCACACACACATTTAAATTCTTTATTTGAATTAGAAGATAAGCATATATCATGGCATAATCCAAATTTGACAGAAAGGTGTACAACAGCAGCCAATATCTCAGTCCATTATGCACATTAAGGGTAAAGGTGGCGCCTGCGCCTCCATATGTAGAGGCTACCGATTACTGCTGATACAGAGCAATATCTTATCAGTTTTTTGGCCTTGTTCTTATGTAGACCGCAAATCTGCAGGCCTCTTACACACAACTTGTGCACATGGCCTAAACTACCAAAAATGAGGGCAATAACTTTACAAGAGTAGCCAGAGTTATTGAAAACACTGTACCATGGTTGATATTTCAACAGTTTTGAAGCATAGCAGGTGTCCATGTAAGCATCAAAAGAGCAACCAATTTCTATTATTGTAACGGCTTTGGTGTGTTCATTAATTACAACTATGTCAGGTGTATTTGGTAAGTGATTTATGGCAATTTCCAATGTAGCGCACTGTTCGTGTGGGGGGGAGAACCAGTCTGTCTTGATCTTTTCGTTAAAATGGATTGTGGTAAGGTTGACATTGTCTCTGAGCTCCTTCACTGAGAGCGCAACTATACGGTTGTGGCGCGCGATGTACAGTCCTGGGTAGGCAGAGCAGCCATTAAGGATGTGCGCGATCGCCTCTCTTTGCCGGCTGTGATGTTGCAGGCAGAACGGCTCATGTGCAGATGGAAACCATGTTGCTAAGTTGGACTTTGTTGGTAGTACCTGAAGACGAGCTTTAATTGTGAATCTGTAGATGTCGTCTTGTAGGGCTGTGTTCTTCAGAACTGTGTGTGATACGTTATGGTCGGCACAGGGCAGGCAGGCCAGTTGTCCCTGTAGGCGTAGGCCTGTCCAGTGCTGTGTCATACGCAAATGGAAGTGATCGATTATTGTCCTTCTGATGTTTTGAGTGTCAAGGAGTTGGATGTTGTCGCCAGTTGTGATGATTGCCTCTGCCGTGATGGTTGAGTCCGTGACAATGTTCTTATTAACTTCCGCCGACTGTCCTGCTGTGTTCTAATGACGTGGTCTCGGTCTTGTCACGGCCTTGACGGTTTTTGGTCTTGGTCTTGTCTTGGTCTTGGTAGTGTCTTGGTCTCTGTTTAGGCGGTCTTGACTACAAGTCTACTGTGTTCCTCCAGTGCAGTTGTATATTTGCGCGGTTGCAGAGGTCATTCAGGTCCAGCCAGTCCGAGCGCACGCCAAAGCCTGGTGTGTTGATATCCAATTTTCCATTGGATTTTCTTCTGAACCCGAGGAAGCTGGCGTCATCTGATGTAGAAAGAGGGACCTTGCGTTTCCCCAGATGTAGTAGAAGTGAGGCTCGGGCAAGCTCACGCACGGCTGCGTCATCTTTATTTAACATCCTTAACAGGTTACCTATTCTGGCGGCAACATACACCCACTCTATATGAGGGACGCCCAACCCTCCCTCTCTGGACCTGTGAAACAGGACATCTCTTGTCGAGTGTGTATTTAGTCCTATCCAGCGTCTTACCAGGCCTACAGTCTTATTATTCAGGAATATGTATGTTTGCAAAGAGATGCTGTATTTTGGAAAGGGCAATCTCTCTTATGGCCTGTA
>NC_140224.1:410189-422689 GCF_951802725.1 Rutilus rutilus
ACTGTGCTGTGTGTGTCAGTGTAAATAACTGTGCTGTGTGTGTCAGTGTAAATAACTGTGCTGTGTGTGTCAGTGTAAATAACTGTGCTGTGTGTGTCAGTGTAAATAACTGTGCTGTGTGTCAGTGTAAATAACTGTCCTGTGTGTGTCAGTGTAAATAACTGTCCTGTGTGTGTCAGTGTAAATAACTGTGCTGTGTGTCAGTGTAAATAACTGTCCTGTGTGTGTCAGTGTAAATAACTGTGATGTGCGTGTCAGTGTAAATAACTGTGCTGTGTGTCAGTGTAAATAACTGTCCTGTGTGTGTCAGTGTAAATAACTGTCCTGTGTGTGTCAGTGTAAATAACTGTCCTGTGTGTGTCAGTGTAAATAACTGTCCTGTGTGTGTCAGTGTAAATAACTGTCCTGTGTGTGTCAGTGTAAATAACTGTGATGTGCGTGTCAGTGTAAATAACTGTGCTGTGTGTGTCAGTGTAAATAACTGTGCTGTGTGTGTGTGTGTGTGTGTGTGTGTGTGTGTGTGTGTGTGTGTGTGTGTGTGTGTGTGTGTGTGTGTGTGTGTGTGTGTGTGTCAGTGTAAATAACTGTCCTGTGTGTGTCAGTGTAAATAACTGTCCTGTGTGTGTCAGTGTAAATAACTGTGATGTGCGTGTCAGTGTAAATAACTGTCCTGTGTGTGTCAGTGTAAATAACTGTGCTGTGAGTGTCAGTGTAAATAACTGTGCTGTGTGTCAGTGTAAATAACTGTGCTGTGTGTCAGTGTAAATAACTGTGCTGTGCGTGTCAGTTTTGTGTGTTAGCAATTGGAAAAAACTGTAACAACTAAATAGCAAATGTTATATTTATTTCCCTAAAAAACACGAGCTGTTTGCTGATGCATTATGACAGGCTAAACTTATATGTAAATATGTTATAATGTAAGTTAATGCACATTCTTCATCTTACAGCTATCTTAGCCTTAAAGTTACTCCAATTAACTTTCAGCATGAATGTAATTCATTAAATGCCACAGCATTCGTTTCCACCAAGAGTTGCTTTGACATTTCACAGATTTTGCTCAAACCTGAGTTTTGTTAATGAATATGTTGTAGTGTGTTTTAATAAATCATATTTGGAGGGGATTCTCTGGAGTGCGACTACGTTAGTAATGAGAAGAAAAGCCAATCGGCCGTAGAAAACACTGAACTCAGTCAGAAGCTGAAATTAAAGAGCTAAGCCAAGCGTGCCGAAGATTCCCTGAATCTCCAGGGCTCTCGGCGTTCCTGGAGCTCCATCTGCCTGAGACGGGGAAACTTTCCTTCTCTCCTGCTGAACTCCGGCGCTGTCGGACAGCTCGAGTCTGTGGAGAATAAGAAGAGGAGAAATTACCCGGACGCTTCCCAGATCCTGACAGGCCAGAGAGATCCGCAACACAACAGATTCAGAGATTCAGAGATGACTGACAGCGAGTGATGAAACACAAACACTAATCCTGCGCCCGGGACTCTCACAGTGGGTGTCGAGGAAAACTAGGGGTGTATTTATATATATATATATATCTCAAATAAGAGAGAATGAGGTTTTAAACGTTGTTAGTATGTATATTCTTTGGAGGAGAGATAGAGAGGTTTACACATCATAGCCAATTAAAGTGTTTATCACATCACCACCTGTTTACAGGCGTCGCGTGTGTAGGCAGTGTTTGCTCGTCCTCCACGGGAGAAAAGACAAGATCTGCATAAGTTAAAAAGGTTTCATCATTTCATCTTTTCCACGTTATGTAAAATGTCTCGGTTGCATCATATTTCTCACTGAAACAGCAGAAACTACAACAACAGCAAGTCCTTTGTGTTCTAAATCTTATTTTATTGCTCAACTAATCCCATGTGTAACTTTGCCAGACGATAGAGCTGGTAAGTCCCGCCCCCATAATATTGCCGCTGGACCTCTAGGTTGAAAAATCGTCAATGCAAGTGAATGGGAGAAAATAATTATTTTCTGGTCCCGTTTGAATTGTGCCATGAATGTGAACATATGTTGTCTGTGAATTTTTTATATAATCTTTCGTGTGAAGAATGCTACAATTTAGCGGGTAGAAGTTTGATACGGTTAGACTTTGTGTGAGAGCACTTTGTGGACTACAACTCTTCGCGGCTTTCGACGCGTTTGAAACGTCACCACCACTAGCACACGGACACTAGCTCACGGATCCCGCTAAACATGGCTGTGTCTTTGGTGCACTTCACCGCCTTCTTTCAGGGAGAGGACAAAATCGTTGAGGTTGGCGAAAACCACGGGTAAGTCAACTTTATGGGGTGACGTCACATAGGCGACATGTAGTCTTTCTCGTTATGTCTTTTCCACAGCTGCTAGCCGAAGAATCATACCATATACTGTCAAACTCGTAACATGAAAGATTATATAAAAAATTCACAGACAACATATGTTCACATTCATGGCACAATTCAAACGGGACCAGAAAATAATTATTTTCTCCCATTCACTTGCATTGACGATTTTTCAACCTAGAGGTCCAGCGGGGTTAGCGAAGGGGGCGGGACTTACCAGCTCTATAGCAATCACTGAAAGAGTGAATTACTCTGAACCATCTTTATATTGTAATGAACAGGTTTTATGCATTTTGGCAACAGAGAAAGTTTAGAGAAAATAAAGGATCAACGTAGTCCTGTTGGTTCAGTAATGAAGAGTGTAACTTTTAATTCTTCAACAAAATACTAAAAAGCTGAAGTTTTCATCATGTTTTTCTCCAATAAAATTAGTTTTTCAAGAGGACAAAATTGCAAATTCAAAAGAAGAAAGAAAGCAGTTCATGTTTTTCACATCAGTTTTTTATGTAACTCCACTAACATTGTTGGCTCCTTTATGCTCAGTTTTGGACAAAAGCATCTTCTAAATGAATAAATATAAATAATGTCCCAGTAAATGTTTGTTCATTATTCTGTGTCATTAATCAAGTGTCCTATATTACACTACCGTTCAAAAGCTTGGCGTCAGTAAGGTTTTATATATATATACTTTTATTCAGAAGGATGCTTTAAATTGATCAAGTGACAGTGAAGACTTTTACAGTGTTACAAAAAAAAAAAAAAAAAAAAAATCCTGTTTAAAATAAAAGCTGTTTTGATCATGTGACACTGAAGGATCATGTGACACTGAAGACTGGAGGAAAAGATGCTGAAAATTCAAGTTTGGCAACAATACTGAAAAGCCATCAGATTATATAGTGAGGGTGGATTTCTAATTTTGAAAAATAAATAATTCACTAATTATTATCAAGACCAATTCACTACAGACTCTCTAAGCAAACAAAACATTGGCTGAATTCAGAATAACGAGCGTATTATTGTAGCATGTGCCAGAATGCTCTTCTGAATTCAGCCATTGTGTTTGTCTCATATTTAATCCTCATATAGTGCCGGATTAGAGTAGATATGTGCATAACTGCGTATGTTACCTTTCTTCATCGGTCTGATAGCTGCAGTTGGGTTACGCTGGCGCTGAAGTCGCTATCACTCGAACAGCCTGGATAAATGTAATATTAAAAAGGGCAGTGATTCAGAGTTCATGAATAATACAGCGTCGAGAGCTCTGCTAACTCTCCTGAACGCTTTAACGAACATCCAAACGGATTAGCATGCCTGGCGCCAGTCAGCGAGAGAACTTTCAGAAGGAAATAAAAATATCTCATGGTTGCACATCCATAACCCGTTCGTCACCATGATGTCATGTGTTGTGTGCGCCTGTTCTCGTTAGTCCTGATCACTTCCCCGCCCTCCACCTGTGCCTGTTCAGCTCCTGTAGTTAGGGTTAGGGTTAGGGTTAGGGTTAGGGTTAGGAATGGGAATGGGGTCACGCTGGATGTGTTACTCACCAGCAAACTTTAATGTAATTTGGATCTTGCATTATTTCTCTTTCTTCCACGGCAAGTTTGTCGTGAGAGTTTCTTCTTTTTTTAAAACATTTCTGCATTGCAGGAGACACTCGTGTTATGAAGAGATATGAACTGTTTTATTTGTGCAGGATAGTTTCTGATGATTCTGATGACTGTGGCTTCATTAAAGTTTGGTGTGACAGACAAGGTGACCGACACTGTGAAATGCATCTGTTAGAGAAGCAATACGCAACTCTTCTATCTAACAAAAGGGAGAAAAAAACAGCATCATTTCTGTGCCAAGACATTAAACCCAAGCATTGGATTTCTGTGTGTTTGTCCAATAAAAACAGATGGTTGGATTTGGCAGGCTAAGTAAGGTGGCTAATAAATTCCTCCTCGATTGATTCGACCGTTTTTCACATATTGTCGGAGAAGCATACGAAGGGGAACCAAGACGTATGGAGAAAATGCCAAACTGTGCTTTACGGTGGCAATTTGTTCTGAGCCATCTGTTTCCATTAGAGGTGTTGCAGACGCAAGTTCAGATGAACCTGGAAGGAAATCCCAAGGTTGGAAAAGGCATGATTTACATTACAAGGCTCTAGTGAAGTACAGAAATAACACGAGGAACTAACTTCATGTGCCAATCAACTGGTCTCCAGAAAAACACAACTTTGTCTTTGACCAAATGTCCTGAAGTCGTCATGAATGCTGGTCTTTACTCTCCTATTGTGCCGTAAATCCCAGTGAAACAAATGTGGGCGGGGCTTGATTGTGTCTGTATGGAATTGATTGGATGGTTGGATGGTTGTGGTTTGCTATTGGCTGATCTGATGTGAGTGACAGGTTGCCCCGCCCTCGTCATCAGTAAGAGTTGTTGGGTGTGAAGATGTTCCACCTTTACATTAAGAAGCTTTATATCACTGAAGGTACAGCGATCAGTGTGTGTCCGAGTCTAACCTAGCCAGCTCCTCTACTTCCACCATTCGCATCATTGATTAGAAGTGACAGTGCAGATTCGCTTTGACACCTTTAGTCTCTGCAATGGCGGAGTAGTTGAACCGTCGTGGACTCTGCTTAAATTAGACACTCCAAAGGATGAACATAAAACGGAGAGAATGTGTTTTAATATCACACAAGCCGGACTTCTGAACGTCAGTATCTCACAGACGTACACAGATTCACATGTGTAGATTTATATCTGTTTCTCACACAAAGCTACTGTATGACTTCAGACAGTTCTGTATATACAGCGCGAGTCATTTCAGTCGCTTTGAAGACACTTCTATGATGCTTTAAAGCTTCAGTCCGCATTCATTGCTTTTTATTTTTGAGCAATATAACCGTGATTATCAGATGAACTGTTACCGTGCAGCTCTACTGGTTATTCCCCCCGTATAAATGATCCATCGTTCGAGGTCATTCGAGCAGTTTGTGTGTAACGTTCCTCAACCCTGAGCATGATGTGATCAGACCACAGCAGGGTTGGGGTTAGGCTTATGGTTAGGCTCAGGGTTAGGGTTAGTATGGTGGTGTCTGTCCTGCTCGTGGGTGAGTATGCTCTGCTCTACATGACAGACATTGGTCCTTCAGTTCAGTGACGCGTCAGCTTTATGCAGATTGATGAAACACACAGTTCTGCATCTCTGGGAATGTTTGATGCTCTACTGGTTTCAGGTGTAAACAAGGTGCAACTGTTTTACTCTCCGTCTGACCTCCTGTAGAGCTGTGTCTGTCTGATTACAGCGCTCATGCTGAATCTGACAGGGATTATCCGTCTTCTCTCATCCCTCAGTGTTTAACGTGGATCCGCATGGATGCGCTGAAGGACACGACAGGTTCACCGTAGCTCAGCACGTTTGATGAGGAGTGATGTCTCTCTCGCTGCTGTTTCAGAGATTCAGGAAGCGTCTCCTGAGACTGAGGACACGTGGGATGATGGGAATCAGGGGCGGAGCGGGGGGGTGGCTAATTGGGCTTAAGCCCCGAATGTTTTGTCAAAAGCCCCGAATCTTTTAGGTTTTTTAAAATAACTTCAACTTTGTTTCATTTCCTCTCAGTCTTTCTGACTGGAGCGGCAAAAAATGAAACAAAAGCTCTATTACCGTGCGTGGTGGCAGACGGTAATGCATCGCGCATCACTCAGCTTGTTTGCCAAATGCCAATAAAAACTAACGAAGAAGAATATAAATCTTCTTCTTCGTCGTTGTCATCATGGGCTGGCGGGCTGTTGTATGTTTCACCAGCGTCATGGCGAGCTTACTGGCTAACCGGCTGAAGTTAATATGGACATAACAAAGTTTTTTATACGGAACACTAACAGTAAACCTCACCAGCCGGAGAGAGATTCAGAAGCAGTAGTCAAACAAATAAAGTACCGTAACATAATAATATATCGTCATGTTGTTTATCATACTATGCTATTTCCCAAAGAAATATAATTTTAGTAAATGTTCTTCTGTTGGCCTGATATTCGATTCAGAGTATTGAAGAGCACATTTACTCGGCACTGCAGCATTTGCTGTTTGCTAGTAGAGCAGCCTAAATTATTATGGCATGGATTCTGATGTAGCAAAGCACAAACTAAACAGAACTGAACTCTTAAGATTAGTAATGATGTTTACACCAAATTCCAATTTTACCTATGTAGGCTAACTTAAAAATAGTCAGATAATGGTTGCCTCTTTTTAGTTGCCAGGGGTGAAAATGAGTCATCATTAACATTTTTGGTGTTTTGGATTCACTACAGCTGGAGAACAATTAAATACAAAATAGGTTGTAGGCTCTACTGGGTGATTTTTTTTTTTTACTGAGTAACTATCATCATTTTCCCAGATAGTGTATAGATTTTAAGGCATTCTATTATCTCAAACAGCCTGAAAAACAGTGCATTTTGCTGACGTAAATGGGGGAAAAAATCTCCCCGGGGGAGTATGCCCCTGGACCCCCCTAGGTTTGGGCTAAGCCCCGAATGTTTACATCGTCTGGCTCCGCCCCTGATGGGAACGTGTGGTCATGTGATGATGGGAATGTGTGGTGATGGGATGATGGGAATGTGTGGTCATGTGATGATGAGAATGTGTTGTGATGGGATGATGAGAATGTTATGAACACTTATACTGTGGAAGTCAATGTGCTGTCAGATCCGCAGGCCTCGACACACACACACACACACACACACACACACACACACACACACACACACACACACACACACACACACACACACACACACACACACACAGGCTTTTGTAATAATAAACACTTAGTGTGTCATCATTAATTAGGGGTAGGTCATAATTTTGAGTAGATTCTCTGTGAACTGGGACAGAATACGAGATCTCATCGATGGTCAGTGGGGTGAAAAGAGATGGTCCTCACTGCAGAACACGAAATCCATCTTACATATACCTAAACCTACCCATCTCCACCCCCTGATCCCTAAACCCACCCCTAAACCTACCCATCTCCACCCCCTGAACCCCAAACCCACCCCTAAACCTACCCATCTCCACCCCCTGATCCCTAAACCCACCCCTAAACCTACCCATCTCCACCCCCTGAACCCCAAACCCACCCCTAAACCTACCCATCTCCACCCCCTGATCCCTAAACCCACCCCTAAACCTACCCATCTCCACCCCCTGAACCCCAAACCCACCCCTAAACCTACCCATCTCCACCCCCTGATCCCTAAACCCACCCCTAAACCTACCAATCTCCACCCCTTAGATCTGGATCCAACTCCGCCCCCTGGATCTCGTGTACTGCAGTGAGGTGCTACTGGGTGAAAATGCATGAGACTGAGATTGTAGATTATAAATGTGTTGGAAAGGACAAATAGCAAAGCTGACGGCGGGTTAGTGGCTCGAAGTAGTTATAAAGCTCATCAGTAACAATCAGCCTGGCCAACCTCATGTACATTATGAATATTTAATAATTAATTATGTAATATCTCTGTTTAACAGAAGCTCCATTTTTATATTCAGTAGTATGTTATATTGCACTGAACTGAAGTTATAAAAACGTATTTCAATTATGTATTTTCTCAGTGCTTGGCTCAGAACTTCATCTCTACTGTAATATGAAGAACTGGAAAGCAAATCTTACGTAGATTGATCAGACCGGGTCAACTGTCATTCGTTGAATTATCCGATCCGGACGTTCATGCAGACATATCGTGAAAATGACCTGGAAAAGTATATTTATTAATGTCAGAAAACCTGCAAAGCAGCATTTACATTAAATATCCCACAGCATTACTGTGTGTGTATCATAACCAGATCCAAAAGGAGGATTTCCCATTAACAACAGTTCAGTTCAAATATAAAAAATGGGATTTTCCTGAATAATTGAAGATTTGCTGTTGTTCTGGTCCAGTGTCTGACTGTCACTGTTTGCTTCATGTCGTCAGTGATTATCAATATTACACCACACACACACACACACACGCTTTCAATGGCACTTGTTTCATCTGGAACATTCCTTTAAATCCGAGCACAAACACGACGGGAAGAGGCTGTGAAAGCGTTGAGTAAAGGAAAGATTGAACATGGAGTCTCTGGCTGGGAAGCGAGGGAAACATGCGAGCGCTGGTCTGGGCCGACGCTGAGATATGTGCATCTGTGACCCACTTACTCCATCCATCCAGCGTCAGGAAAGAGGAAAACAGTGGCAGCTGTAAAGTATTCCTCCGAGACACTCATGATTCATGCTAGCCCGTAGCGATCCCTGTAACTCTAATGCTTTACGTTTCTCTGATGTAAGAGCAATGATGGATGTTGTGAAAGGCTTTAAATAAGGAAGGATTGATGCCGAGCGGTTCATTCGTTCATTCGTCTGCTTTTAGCAGCTGTTTCTCCTTTTATCCTCAGAACTTCAGTTGAACCGGCTGATGTTTGAGATCCTCAGATCAGTTCTTCATCTTCATTTGTGTGTATTGTGATTCTAGCACACATTCATTATGTACATTTGAACAATCTGACAGACACACACGCTTACAAATCACGTTTGTATAATATTGAATTCATTGAATTATTTGAATTTTTAAATCAATGTTATTAACTACATATGTTCAGTGTAATAACATTTATTTAACACATTTAATTTTATGTTTCATTTTTAATTTGACATTAAAATTTCCATTACCCAAGCCTAATCTTTACAACTGTTAAGATATTCTATATATCTGTCACGGAGCCATCCACGTCATCACTCCCGCCCACTGCACCCGATCATTACACCAGATCACAGTCACCTGATTTCTAATCACCGGCACCTGCACGTCATGATTGCACTCACTACTTCAGTCACAGTCTCCCGCACCTCAGTGTCTGGTCTCGTCTCTCGACGCTACAGACTCACCTTACCTGAAGACCAACCTGAAGATACTTACCTGTTGTCCCGTGGTTTCCTTCGTCCATCGTCCTGTGTTCCTTCGTCATCGTGTTCACCAGTATTCTACAAAGACATTGTTTCACAGTCAGCTAAGTGTTCACCATATCTGCTTTATTATCATCGCACTCAAGTTATCCTGCATCGCTCACTCTGCACTTCAATAAACTTGTTATTTGTTTACATCTGCCTTGTCTGCCTTTCTATGGATGTGACAGAAGACCAGACCATCACAATGCAGAGCACGAGCACGGATGTCACGGATCCCTTCGTTGAGTTGGTGAACGCAGTTCGTCAATCACTTCCTCCACCACCCACCACTTCTTCACCTGCTGCCTCTGCCAGTCCCATGGCCCAACCAGCGACTTACTGTGGCGAGGCGGAGGATTGCAGCGGGTTTATCCTTCAGTGCAATCTACACTTCGAGATGCAACCCCACCGATCGAGCGGACATGCGGAGAAGGACATGTCATCTCTAATTGCCCAGTTCGACTTTCACGCCCAGCGGTGAGTACCATCCAACTTTCTCCCAAAATTGCTTCTCTGACTCATACCACTGTCTACCTTGTAAAGATCTCGTTTTTGGTGTTGGAAGGATCCACCGCGGACATCATCCTGGGACGCCCGTGGATGCTCCAACACGAACCTCGGATAAACTGGATTACTGGTGAGATTCTCCAGTGGGGTACCTCCTGTCATCAGACCTGTTTAACCCCCGTGATCAAGGTTCCTCATCCTTCCTTTCATTCCAGTTCTACCACTTCGTCTATCGCCGTCAATTCCACTACCATCGAGAGTCCAGAGTCTGACAAGAAGATGGAGATTCCTCCAGAGTACCGGGCGTTCCAGGATGTGTTCAGCAAACGGTTGGCAACGCAATTACCACCTCATCGGCCATGGGACTGTGCCATCGACCTGCTACCTGGGGCGACTCTACCCAAAGGTCGAGTCTATCCCCTGTCCATCCCTGAGCAGAAGGCCATGGAGGAGTACATCAAGGAGGCACTTCGCCAGGATTTCATCCGCTCTTCAACGTCCCCTGCCGCTTCCAGTTTCTTTTTTTGTGGCGAAAAAGTACGGAGGCTTGCGGCCCTGCATCGACTACCGGACTCTCAATTCACAGACCATCAAGTGCAGTTATCCCCTTCCTCTGGTCCCCTCAGCCCTGGAACAACTACGTGGTGCCTGTATATTCTCCAAGCTAGACCTACGAAGTGCCTACAATTTAATTCGCATCCATAAGGGTGAAGAATGGAAGACGGCCTTCGTGACGCCCTCAGAGCACTATGAATACAGGGTCATGCCCTATGGACTGTCCAATGCTCCTTCAGTCTTCCAAGGTTACATGAACGAAATACTCAGAGACTTCCTCCAACAGTTTGTCATTGTCTATATCGACGATATCCTGATATTCTCCAAGAACCTCACCGAACATCGGCACCACGTGAAACAGGTTCTCCAGCGCCTCAGGGAACAACATCTCTATCTGAAGCTAGAGAAATGTGAGTTCCACACTTCTACAGTTCACTTTCTCGGGTACCTTATTGACCAACGAGGCATCCAGATGGACCAGAGGAAGGTGGACACAATCCGGACCTGGCCTCAACCAACAACCATCAAAGAATTACAGAGATTCCTTGGATTCGCAAATTTCTACCGCAGATTCATCCATAACTACAGTCTTCTCAGCTCTCCTCTGACTTCACTTCTCAAGACCCGGCCCAAGTCTCTGTCCTGGAATCCAGAAGCCACCACCGCCTTTGCCACTCTCAAGGACGCCTTCGTCACCGCTCCCATCCTCACCCATCCAGATCTAGAATTGCCACCGTGGAGGTGGACGCTTCCTCCACAGGGGTGGGAGCGGTGCTCTCACAGCGGCAGGGGAACCCTCCTTTACTCCATCCATGTGCCTTCTACTCTAAAAAGCTGTCCCTGGCAGAGCAGAACTATGACATCGGCAACAGAGAGCTCCTCGCCATCAAGCTTGCATTGGAGGAGTGGAGACATTGGCTGGAGGGAGCAAAACACAAGTTTGAAGTCATCACTGATCATCAAAATCATGTTTGTTTAAATGTATAAAGGAAAGAGTTTCTCACGCTCACCAAAGCTGCATTTATTTGGGGGAAAAATGCAGTAAAAACAGTGAAATATTATTATAATGTAAATCAGCTGTTTTCTATGTGAATATATAGTAAAGTGTAATTTATTCCTGTGATCAAAGCTGAATTTTCAGCATCATTACTCCAGTCTTCAGTGTCACATGATCCTTCAGAAATCACTCTAATATGAGGATTTGATGCTCAAGAAACATTTATGATTATTATCAGTGTTGAAAACAGTTGTGCTGCTGCAGAATGCAAATACTTCACATTATATTTTTTCAGGATTCTTTAACAAATAGAAAGTTCAAAAGAACAGCATTTATTTGAAATAATCTTTTGTAACATTATAAATATCTTTACTGTCACAATTTGCATCCTTTCTGAGAAATATTCTGAGATATTGTTGTCAGACTCCCTGTGCATACAAACATCTCACTGGATTATTGCAATTAATGGCAAAAGGAATGTTTGGAAATGTGATCTGATATTTCATACTGACACACTACAGCAAAATATATAAATAACTGACTTAAAACTCTGTTTTTGTGTCAAATACTAACGTATACAAACACACACACACACACACACACATACATACACATACACACACACACACACACACATATACACACACGCGCACACACACACACACACACACACACACACACACTCACACACACACACACACACACATATACACATTTACACACACACACACGCATGCATGCATAGACGCACACACACACACACACACACACACACACACACACTCACTCTCTCTCTCTCACACACACACACACTCTCACTCTCTCTCTCTCACACACACACTCACTCTCTCTCTCACACACACACACACACACACACACACACACACTCTCACTCTCTCTCTCTCTCACACACACACACACACTCACTCTCTCTCTCTCACACACACACACACTCTCACTCTCTCTCTCTCACACACACACACACACACACACACACACTGACACAGATGTTTGCCGTAAACAGCATTTCTGTCTCCAAGTCTTTCCTTCCAGAAGTTTTCCGTGTGTCTTCCACATGTAGTGTTGCGCAGGAATATTTCCCCGTCTCTGTGAGAACACTCGGATCGTGTGAACGCTGTGCAG
>NC_140224.1:425189-462016 GCF_951802725.1 Rutilus rutilus
CTATGGATGGCATCGTAAAAAAAAAAAAAAAGGAAAAGAAAAAATAGAACAACCAAGAAGCTGTAACTTAGCAACTGCTTTCAGCCTCCATAATGAGGGGATTGTGTAGGATGAACTTAAAAAATATCTAAATAGTAAAAATATTCTCAAAATGTCAGTCCTGCTAATTAATGAATGACAACTGAACAACAATATCCTGTTTTTTAAATAATCTTTTTTCATTTGCTTAGTCCTTAACCACACAAGAGAATAAATCTGCTGCAAAATTTAAAGAACACTTTGAGCAAATTTGTAAGAGCTCTCTTCAAAATAGGGTTACATAATAGATTTGAACATCTCTTAAAACCCAACACAGGCACTTCACCAAACCGGCCTGGAAAAGCTGCTGGACCACGTGACTTATTCTGATGCCTTATGTGCTATACTCACCATACTGTACACCACATGCTGAAGTACAGTAATTCATAGAAAAATGGAGTCAGCCAATCATTGATCTGTGGTCTGATCATCATCTGTGTTCAGTCTGATTTCCGTGACATTAGAGGGACATATCATGAAAATCTGAGTTTCTCCGTGTGTAAGTGCTATAATCGGGGCTTCTACCATCCCAGAAAACATGAAAAGTGAAACCCAGTAACGGTGTTCTGGTGAGCCTTTCTCTGCAAGCATGCAAAAAAATAAGCCGATCAGATTTCTCTCCCTTTCTGACGTATGAAGAGGATCTTATTATAATATTACCGGCCCTTAATCTGCACGTTTACACACACCAGCCGACATTTGGTTTCACAAGCGACAACAGAGACCAGTTCTAATGCAATGATAAAAAATGAACCTCTTCCTGAGTCTCTCCGTAAGGCTGCACTCGCTACTGGTTATTCTGGGATTCTGGATGAGTGAGATTGGCCTGTTTTGTTATTGCCGGAGTTTCTGAAGCTCGTGAAAAGACTCCGCCCTCTTCTGAACGGAGGCGGAGCTAAAGCTCATTTGCATTTAAAGGGACACACACAAAAACGGCACATTTTTGCTCACACCCAAAAAGGGGCAAATTTGACAAGCTATAATAAATGATCTGGTATTTTGAGCTGAAATTTCACAGACACATTCTGGGGACACCCTAACCCTAACCCAGATTTATATTACATCTTGTGAAAAGGGGCATAACTTTAAGGTGCAGAGGAGCGATTCATGGGACATAGAACAACTAGACTGATGTACAGAGAGTCCTGAACACACATATAATCCAGCGCAGGGCGCATGTATTCCTTCAGTCTGTCACACAACAACCTTTTAATGCTTCGAGTGTCTTCATATGACTGCTGTTTTCCAGGACTGGCAAAAAGTCTGCAGGAACTGAAATCAATGAACGTGTGCAGGAGCGAGAGATAGGATTCAGACTGCTAAAGGAAATCTATTCAGTGCTGTTTGCAGATTTTGTTCAGCACTTTCCGCACACAGATGAAATAAATCCATGCAATGTTCTATTCATTTAAAAAGGCTTTGCAACTATATCAAATGGCGCGTAATAAGAGCTGATGAATAGGTGTGGCAATGTGTGTAGGGAGGAAATTAAGACCCATAGAAAGAGAGAGAGAGAGAGAGAGAGAGAGAGAGAGAGAGAGAAAGAGAGAGAGATAGAGAGAGAGAGAGAGAGAGAGAGAGAGAGAGAGAGAGAGAGAGAGAGTGTGTGTTTGATGCAGGAGCGGTCGAGAGACTGTAGGCGGACCGTCAGTGAGTGTGTGAGTGTGTTCGGGACAGGAGACTGACTGCCACACACACTCCACACACCCGACTGAAGCAGAGAGTCACGGTAAGTGCTGAGGAAGGATGACTGCACTCATTATATAACCGCATAAAAGCGATGAAAACCAGTAATATACGTGTTTATCATTTTGGAACGCGATTTTATTGTTTGTATATTGTTATCGAGATTTTTAGCTTATGTAAGGAAATGATAGAAAATCAATGTGTAGGCTATATCTATATATATCATTTCAAAGAAAAGAAAAAAAAAATCCACAATCGAAGTCAACATAAAATAGCTTTTAATGCATTCGATTGTTTTCCATGTAAAGTCATATTATTGTCCCTATAGTTTGTCTATGATGCATCGAATGCACATGCAACTGTAAATCAGGCACATCGTTTGCTATATCAGACCGATATATTGCCATATGCAGTTTAAAAATTCGGGAAACAGAATGTACCACAAGAAATGCGATGATAGATAAAATATTACCCATGAGTAGAAAAAAAATAGAAAGAAATCTAGCAATGATGCGAGTGAGCTCGTTGATACATTTGTCAGAGTTAGTGTCTAATCATTTAATTAGCTAACAATTAAGTTCGTCTCTACTTCTTCCACAGCGAGATGGATAGTGACGTGTAAAGGCTGGTTTGACTGGAGCTCGTCGGAGATCCACCAGTGACGCCCAGTGACTCCCAGTGACTGACTAAAACAGGATGAGGGGAGGATATCTCTGTGAATGAATGGCGCCTTTCATCGGAATCTGCACATCATCAGGCATGCGGACCGCAGAGGATCAACGCGCCTGAAGCCGAAGCCACCGCGAGCGTTCCCGACGCGCCGCGCCATGGGGATTCGACACTTTCTGCTGCTGCTCATTTATCTGGACCCGCTCAACGTGTTCTGCACCCTGACTGCCAAACGAGCCAAACCTGCGCCCAAAAGAACGCAGAAACCGAAGGAACTGAACGGAACCACCGTCGCGACGCCCGCGTCCACGCAGCGCGTCACCCAGGCGCGCGCGCACGAGACCTGCCTCGGGTACTACGACGTGAGCGGCCAGTTAGACGTAGAGTTCGAGTGCAATAACACCGATCACCGGTACTGTTGCGGGTCCTGCTACCTGCGCTTCTGCTGCCAGTTTAAAGGCAACCGGTTAGACCAGAGAACATGCAAGAATTACCACAAGCCCGACTGGGTGAAAACTGTGCCCCCTTCACCTATCCCAACAGGTGATACCTACGACCCCAGCATGGACCAAACCAACACCGCGGTCTACATCACCTGTGGGGTCATCGCTTTTATTATAGTCCTTGGGGTTTCCACTAAAGTCGCGTATGACAAAGCAACCCAACCTCCTCAGGAAATGAACATTCACAGGTGAGCACCTTCAGTCTCATACTAAAGAAACTTTAAACTAGTTCTCTGACATCATAACAAGATGCTGAAATTCTGGATAGAAGAGATCTGGCCATCTGCAGTCTCTCTGTTGTTCCTCCATGTAGAGCATCACACACTCTTACAGGGCTGTGTGTGTGAGCAAAATTGCAATACGAGTTGTAATATGCACCAGTCGCTCTAGAGCCAAGCAAACAGCCCTCGTTCAGTGTTTGAGTGAGAGGGTTCAGGGTTCGTATAGCAGGAGTGTGTGTCCACGGCATCATCGAGCATTTTAATTGCAAAGTTTTTGTGAATGTAAAAAAAATTATGGTTTCATAATGTCTATTATCTCACGTCTGGGTTTTTTTTTTTTTGGTCCTTTTGTTGCATTGCTGCAAAACCACCTTTATGTTTGAGAGTGTAGAATAATGTGATAATATAATGCAGAATTGCAACATTTCTTCCTCCATCCCATGTGAACGGCTGGAACGCAGAGCTTTCGACTCACATTACATGGTCACAGGTGAACGTAAAAAATGCTATTTAGCCGGACGTCTTGCTCTTGCTTTGAAAAGGACATCTGCTAAAACTGGCCTGTATTATATAGTCTACACTGGAGCGCACGAATAAACAAGCAAACAAACAAACAGAAAATGTATGTAATGTGAACGTGTGCTGTTGACTCCTCTGTCAGTTCAGCCACTGCAGGGAAACTAATGCACAAATAATTGAATTTCTCAGGTAACGGTAAACATGAGCAGAGCGAACGAGTTCAGATCCTCTGGGCTTCCAGTATTTCCAGGTGCAAGACTGAGACGAGGCTCACTGATGATTAACACTTATTTATAGACCTTTCTTTCTTTCTTTCTCTACAAATCCAGTCAGATTAGAGTAGAGTATCTGGAGGTGATCTTTCACCTGAACGCTGTAAGCTGATGTATTTCTCCGATTCTCCACAGAGCCCTTGCAGATATACTTAGACAACAAGGACCGATTCCTATATCTCAGTACGACTGTGAGAACTTTGCTGCGATGAACAGCTCCTCCAAAGACGACACGCCACAGCGAACGGGCTCCAAAAACCACTACACCCCCGTCCACAGCTCCAAATCCAATCACGGTGAGCGGCCTGATGCCAATCTAACATTATGCCGGCTTCTCCAGGGCTGTTGTGTTCGGTCACTTTAATGAAACACTTGACTGATTTACCTGAGCTCTGTTCCAAAGGCTAGTGATCCTAACCATCACACAACCTCAAGTCAAGTCAGCTTCATTTCTATAGCGCTTTCAAAGCAGCTTTACAGAGATAACAGGAAAATAGTGCAACAAAGATTGTGTCTAGAAGAAAACAGCGTCACAGTCCAGCTTAAGTTCAGTGATGGTTCATTTCTGTTGTAAAAAAGTTATTAATTTAGTTCATTTATATAATATATCCGCTCTGGAGAAACCGTGATTCAGTTCAGTTCTCATATAATGGTGTCAATACAGGAGATCAATATTATTGTAGGATATTAAATGTCCCCAAGTGGACAATTTGGAACAATCTACATAATCATTAAAACACATTGCATGAACAAATAACAATCTGTTTTAATTACACTGAACTGTTTTTAATAGATAGTTTTTAGCATGAAATTGTATTTTTTATTATTTGTAAAGCATTTCTCGTCTCATCCGCCATCTTGAATTTTTTTCTTTCTTGAATGCATGTACTCTGGGATTGCAGTCCGAGTATTTTGCCAAAGTGAGACATCAGAGTTGGCATCTTAACTAAACAAGCTATGTTTGGAAGAGTGTTAGCATCTGCACCTCCTATGATGCCTTAAAAGCCGTCTCTGTTGGACACTGGGTAGGCTTTGGACAAGCTTCAGTCACAGTTAATGTGAGCATGTGTATCAGGGGCTCGTGTTGGACTGCGTGTGTTTCAGACCGTGTGCCAGACGCCTCCCAGCATGCAATAGCCGCCATTTCACCGTCTCGGTTCACTATAGAGCCGATGTAGTCCGGCTGTGAGTGACACACTTCTAGACAAAATAACCTTGAATTTGGTTTCATGTCATTTTTGCCCAAATAACTTGTGTATTATATTCCATCATGTAAGCAAAGTAAACAGTGATTACAAGGTGTTTGGTTTAATTTCTTCACTCAGTAATTTCACTTCTCCACTCATTGTTATGTAATTGATGACTAGTGTATTCTTGGGCTCTGGGTTAGACGTCTATTACATTTTCACTGACAGCCCAAAATTGTGCCTTGTTTTAGACATCTGGGCTGTGTGTGGACGGCTATTAGACATCTTTTACTTGTCTGGGCTGTCAGTCAGATGGGTTATATATCATGTTGTTCTCATTGCAGCATGTGTTCTTGTCACGTGATCCGCATGTTAACATCCGCCATATTTACATGGGAGTCCATTCCGGATGAGCCGTTCAGATCCGCACCCTCTCTGCCGTGTTGGGATTGAAGGCTGTGCTGAATTTCATTATGTTCAAGGTCACGGAGGGACTTTGTTGGACGTTCTCATGAGTTATGATCGCACAAATGGCAGCTTTGACTTAAGGGAGATAAATGTCACTCATATGGCAACAACCACAAACCGAAGGAGATTTATGTTGAACACCAATCTCTCCAGCAGATCTATAGCTCCTGAAACCCCTTATAAAGCACTTTAAGGGAGATTTATACTGCATATTTTCCTTATCCTCATTACAAAGTGACCTTGAAGTGCAGGATGACGTAAGTAAGAGCGCTTGACCCCTGACCTGGGATCAGGGTCGATATGGCAGCGGAGGTGATGAAACGCTCGAGATCTTTTCTCCATTCATCAGCTGTTGCAATACGAGTTTGACAGCATTTGTGACATGATGATGATGATGATGATGATGATGATGATGATGATGATGACGACCACAAAAGCAAAAAAAAATTTTTCCTCCAAATGTTGGGTTACAGTGAGGCCAATTTTGGAGGATTTAAACAAAAATGTGATGCTTATAATGATAAAACAGCTAAAGAGTGTGTATTATTTGAGCTGTAAAGTTGTTCTCATGGTCGTTTCGGGGTTTTAGTCGTTATTTTGTCATGGCAGTGAAGGTATAATTGGAATTATCTGTTACACAAGGATAATAAGCTTTTTCTTTCTCACCCACACTCATGGCAGCAGGTCTTCTGTTTGTGTTGTGGCTATACTAATGAGACAGAGTTTATATTTTGACCCATGCACTTCTATCGTAAGTGTAAGACAGATTTGGGTTTTTCAGAATTATTCTTTGTTTTTACTCTAAATTCCTTTTGTGGTAATCAGCATTATTCCAGAAGCTGATGTTGAGCTGTGTGTGGGGCCGGTCCCGGGTCGATGTTAAGGGCCAGTGTTTTCCTCAGAGAGCGGGCCGGTCCCGGGTCGATGTTAAGGGCCAGTGTTTTCCTCAGAGAGCGGGCCGGTCCCGGGTCGATGTTAAGGGCCAGTGTTTTCCTCAGAGAGCGGGCCGGTCCCGGGTCGATGTTAAGGGCCAGTGTTTTCCTCAGAGAGCGGGCCGGTCCCGGGGCGATGTTAAGGGCCAGTGTTTTCCTCAGAGAGCGGGCCGGTCCCGGGTTGATGTTAAGGGCCAGTGTTTTCCTCAGAGAGCGGGCCGGTCCCGGGTCGATGTTAAGGGCCAGTGTTTTCCTCAGAGAGCGGGCCGGTCCCGGGTTGATGTTAAGGGCCAGTGTTTTCCTCAGAGAGCGGGCCGGTCCCGTGGCGATGTTAAGGGCCAGTGTTTTCCTCAGAGAGCGGGCCGGTCCCGGGTCGATGTTAAGGGCCAGTGTTTTCCTCAGAGAGCGGGCCGGTCCCGGGTTGATGTTAAGGGCCAGTGTTTTCCTCAGAGAGCGGGCCGGTCCCGGGTCAATGTTAAGGGCCAGTGTTTTCCTCAGTGAGCGGGCCGGTCCCGGGTCGATGTTAAGGGCCAGTGTTTTCCTCAGTGAGCGGGCCGGTCCCGGGTCAATGTTAAGGGCCAGTGTTTTCCTCAGTGAGCGGGCCGGTCCCGGGTCGATGTTAAGGGCCAGTGTTTTCCTCAGAGAGCGGGCCGGTCCCGGGTCAATGTTAAGGGCCAGTGTTTTCCTCAGTGAGCGGGCCGGTCCCGGGTCAATGTTAAGGGCCAGTGTTTTCCTCAGTGAGCGGGCCGGTCCCGGGTCGATGTTAAGGGCCAGTGTTTTCCTCAGAGAGCGGGCCGGTCCCGGGTCGATGTTAAGGGCCAGTGTTTTCCTGAATCAGCTCACAGAGAAAAACACGTTCACACGCACTGATGCACAAGAGAGTTCACTGCAGGGAAAGACTTTGGTCCAAAATGATGTTTACGACACGATCTTGGTTTTCACTGTCTGTGAATAATTAGAGTTTTTATGCTATGAAACACAACCGGACTCTCTTTATCGAATCATACTGAATATTGTTTCAAAATGGCAGCCGTGACGAAGTGTAAAAAATGCTTTGCTTATAGAGGGATTCACACTGAATCTCAAGTGACTAAAGAGTGATTTGACAGTGAAAACATGCATGCATAATATATTAGATTAGAAATATCCCTGAACAAATAATAACACAGCCTTTCTCCCCAAATAAGCGATGAAAGAAAGAAAGAAAGAAAGAACGAAGCGCAGTGAATGCGTTTCTGTAGGCGTTTGTGTGTATTTACTCAAATATTGCTTTAAGAGATCAGCATTGCATGCATAAAATTTGTCTGGCTTATTAAACTATAATGTAATTAGTTTAATTAAGATGTGGAGCGCCAATGGGCAATTCCATAATGATACAGCTCTACACATCTTTGAACTTATAGCCTCTTCATCGCTACACTTAGCAATTATTATCAAAGTTGGACGGGCCATAAAGTGTGAGTGTATTTCTCCCTGTGGTTTGCAAGGCCTCAGCATCATCCTCACACACAGACAGTGTTCCTCCTCGAACACACGCGGGTCAAAGCGCAGCTTCAAGGACTCTCGCTAATGGTTTCCGGCTCTGAAGCCATTTTCATTTAAACTGCATCTCAGATTCTCTGAGCACTTTTGGGGATTTCCTTAGGGGTGCAAAATAACTGCCTGTTAATTTCAGCTTCATAGTCAGTAACGGCAGCGCATAATGAATTCTCGACAAGGCGGCTCACCTGAGCAAGAGATGCTCGGGGTTCTTGGGGTTTCGAGTGAGAGAATGTTATCGTGGCTTTATTGCGTTCTTTATTGTGTCAGATCTGACTCTTACCTCAGTGTTGTGTTCAGGGGCGTAGCACGACATCCCGGGCCCTGTGCACAGGCGGTCCTGATGTTCCTCAGAAATAATCTGGCCTCTGTACACATGAATCTGGAGGCCTAGATGTTTTAGGGTAATAACTATTAACTGTAATGCTTAGAGTAGCCTAATAATTTGTCATATGTGCATATGTCCACACACATTTCAAACCTCCTTTCCCAACATTCTCTAGCCTACTTTACTGTGGTTACTAAGTTTAACCCATTTAAGCCCATAAGCAACTATAGTTGCCGCAGTGTATAGTTGTCATTTTTCTAGAGATTATCCATGTTTTATGTCTCAATGACATGCAAGCAAACAACCAAATAAAGGATTTAAAAAAAATAGGTATTCACTTCCTTCCGGTCACATGAGGCTGTCAACTTCCTACCCCTACTTCCAGGAAGCATGGCGAAGGCAAACCCTCCCAAAGAAAGGTCATTGTCATGTTACTAATAAGTATTTTTTTGTTGATATATATATATATATATATATATATATATATATATATATATACACATAATCATGAAGGTCTCTTGAATCATCCAAACAAAACAAATCTTACAAGAGATCTATAGTTTTTTGTATACTTAGCCAAAAAGTCCAAATGGCAAGTATAGTTGCCGGTGGGCAAATGCCTTGTGAGTACATATCTCAGAGCAACTAAATGTAATTTTGTAACAAAATAATTGTTTCGTTTTTTTTTAAAACAAATGTAATTTTACTCAGTTTATTAATATTTTTACTCCACATTTGGACATTTTTACTCCACAAAATTTATATGAATAAATTCAAATATATTTTTTTACAGTTTTTTTATGTAAAATTCACCTTATAAAAGACCCACATTTCTAAATTTCATTCATGGGGATAACATGGATAATTTGACATGGTTTAGTGTAAGATTTTTTGATCATATTTTGGAAAATGCAGTTTTAAGAGTAACAAAATCAGTCACTTTAACCAGTAGATGGCTGCAGAGCTCTAAAAGTACTGAAAGTTTAAAACTAAAAAACATCTTTTCACAGGTTTTTCCATTCATATCTACATATTATGAAATCACAATTATAACAATAAAAGTTACTTTTTGTCAAAGTTTAGCAGTTTTTGTACTGAGAAAAAAACAAAGCTAATTTTAGATATTATAGCCTATTAATTTAAAATTGTTTCAAATTAGCCTATTATAATGGTGTGTTGTTTGCAAACAGGATTGTTAGTGTACAGTTTATTTATTTAGCCTTTACCTCAGATTACATTTATAACCAAATGATCATCTGAAAGTGTATCTTCTGCTCTTTCAGTGGTTTTAGCACTAACGACCGTGGAGATATTCAAGCAGTTTAGCACTATAGATTTCGTGTTCTAGTTTGTTCTCACCTTTCTTTGAAAAGAAGTCAGTTACCAATTGTTTCCCCTCATTTTGTTTTCTTTTTCTTTTTCTTTCTTTTTTGGTGGCTTTCTTTGAGAAAGACATTTGTACAGCAGAAGTTTGCGCTCCACCAGATGCTCAGCTAACTAGCATAAACAAAATGCGTGCAGATGGACTAAACCATTTGGCACATTAGCAAGGGGTGGGACCGTGAGACCTTAGATAGTCTTTACTTTTTGTGTACAAAAAATGTAGTCAGTCAATCAACCAAGTTATTCAGCCAATACACTAACTTTACATTTTATCTGACATTCATTATGAAATTTAATTATGAACTGAAAATATCCAGGTAAAATAAAATATATTCCAGACTTTTCCAGGGCCCTCTCTCCCCTTGGGGCCGCTGGTAATCAGTACTGGTTTTACCCCGAGGCCGACGCCCCTGGTTGTGTTGTTGTTTTCTGTTTGTCCAACTGTTCCTAGTGATCCGAAGCGAAAGCGTCTTTGAACACACTGGCTCTCAGTATGAGAATCTGACAGACTCTGTAAACAACATTTTAACTCAGTGTTTCCTACAGCTCAACCTTTTGATTCTTCAGCCTCGTTCTTCCTGTTGTGCTTCTCGTTTAGCTTTCAAAAGCACACCTTATTGACTCTAAATAGTGGTGGATTTATTGGATATATTAATGAATGGGGTCATGACATGAGAAATCAAATTTGCTTTGATCTTTTGACATATACTGTACGAGGACTTTTGTACCATTAAAATATCCTGCAAGTTTCAGAGCTTAAAGGAATAGTTCTTCAAAATGAAAATTCTGTCATCATTTACGCTCCCTAAAGTTGTTTCAAACCTGTATGAGTTTCTTTTATTCTGCTGAACACAAAAGAAGATATTTTTCAGACAGTTGAGGATTTATTTTCCTACTATGGAAGTCAATGGGGTCCAACGACTGTCTGGTTACCGACGTTCTTCAACATATCTTCTTTTGTGTTCAGCAGAAGAAAGAAACTCATACAGGTTTGAAACAACTTGAGGGAGAGTAAATGACAGAATTTTCATTTTGAAGAACTATTCCTTTAAAACATCCTCCTCGTTATAAAAAAAGCATTTATTTAATCAAGCTCCAAAAACAGCTGGTTTTGATATTGGGTGATCTGTGACTTCACACTGGCAGAAACATTTGCATATTCCCGCCTCCAGAGCAAGACGTCAACCAATAGTTGTGCATCATCGCACCACAAACCATCAGTAAAGGATTTCATAATCTTCGTCTGTAAATGATGGTTTTATGAGGATAATGTTTTAAAAACACTTGCTCGCGTGTCATAGCGAGTGGGCGATTATAGTGTTCCCTATGCAGTGACGTTAGCCAATCATAACAGTGGGCATTTACCCAGTGATAAACCGGTCACACACAACCTTCTGACGTCTGATTGATAGTTAGACTCTTTTATCAAGTAAAAGTCTTTTAGTATAAGTGTGCAAACGTCCTTCAGCTCGTGATTCACACGTCTTTCTGCTGTCAGATCTGACCTGGTTTTATCAAGTAAACACAAGCATAACTTTCATATTGTAAGATATATATTTAAACTGGACTGAAGTGACTGAGGTTTACTTGATTATCATACATCATTCTTTAGAAAAATCATGAGCATCATTATTGGCAGATAAAGAGTGACACATGATATTTATATGCATTTTATGTCAGTATCTGCTTTACTGCTATAAAGATCTCACTGATTTACACGACAAGCATCAGAATCTATATGAATATCAGCATCTGCACCAAATTGCATATTTCTGCTCAGTTTGATCCTCTGAATAAAATGGAGCTGTTTTTTCCTCTGTATTCTCACTATATCAGACTATGAGCCAGAAAAGCCTGATGGATCAAATATGATACTCAACATAAGATTTGTAAAAAATATTTTGTCTAAAGTTTAAATGAAATTGTTCCAATTAAACTTGCATTTGCAACGGTGTGCAATAGTATTGTAATGCCGGTTTTTAAAGCATCTTCTTTTGTGTTCCACAGAAGAAAGAGAAGTGCAAACAGGTCTGAAACAACATAATGGTGAATACATCATTTATGTCAGAATACTCATTTGTGGGTGGACATTGTGAACAGTTTTGGGAATGAAGAGCATTTGGATTCTTCACTAAAGCCCAGAAACACGCAGATATGATGCTCATGTTAGAGTGAACGCTTCACTAAAGCCCAGAAACACGCAGATATGATGCTCATGTTAGAGTGAACGCTTCACTAAAGCCCAGAAACACGCAGATATGATGCTCATGTTAGAGTGAACGCTTCACTAAAGCCCAGAAACACGCAGATATGATGCTCATGTTAGAGTGAACGCTTCACTAAAGCCCAGATGGTGCTCAAGGTTATCGTTATGCTGCTATTTCATTGATGATTAGAACGTCAGGAATTAATATAAGACCTCAGACAGTGCCAGCATCTAATATTCTGTTGTGTGGACAAGGTGACTTTACCTATGAATTATGGAAAGTCATAAGTCTTGAAATGCACTGGGGATTTGTCCTGTTCTGCTTCTGACGGGTGTTTACTCTGGAAGAACTGCAGTGATCTTCTACATGTGACGATGATCTTCTACATGTGACGATGATCTTCTACATGTGATGATGATCTTCTACATGTGATGATGATCTTCTACATGTGATGATGATCTTCTAAACGTGATGATGATCTTCTACATGTGATGATGATCTTCTACATGATGATCTTCTACATGTGATGATGATCTTCTACATGTGATGATGATCTTCTACATGTGATGATGATCTTCTACATGATGATCTTCTACATGTGATGATGATCTTCTACATGTGATGATGATCTTCTACATGTGATGATGATCTTCTACATGATGATCTTCTACATGTGATGATGATCTTCTACATGTGACGATGATCTTCTACATGTGACGATGATCTTCTACATGTGATGATGATCTTCTACATGATGATCTTCTACATGTGACGATGATCTTCTACATGTGACGATGATCTTCTACATGTGATGATGATCTTCTACATGTGATGATGATCTTCTACATGTGACGATGATCTTCTACATGTGATGATGATCTTCTAAACGTGACGATGATGATCTTCTACATGATGATCTTCTACTTGTCGTTCACAGGAGCTCATTACTTGAAGGAGAGCACTCGAGGAGGCGGACACGACCTGCACAACTTCATCTCCTCTGGCTTTGTGACGCTGGGCCGAAGTCACGCCAAAGGTAACGTGCTTCTATATCTCTGCTTAATGACTGAAAACATCTGTCCATAACAAACGATTGATCTGAAATCCTGTGATCTTGTTCTTGAAGCTCTTCTGTCTGTTTAGTCTTATGCCGAAATATGCATCTCTATTAGGTAGTGAAAGCCCGGAGGTGAAATACACGGAGTCGCTTTGGCAGCTTGGTTTCAATAAAAGATTAACAAGAAAGTTTCAATTTCTGAAACTTACAGTATGTTTTATAGTACACTGGCCTCTTACATGTCAACTTCTGAGTTCACGACCCTTTAATGTCGAGTAGTTTGTTAGTTTGTGTCACCGAAGGTCGTTCCCAAAGAAGCCAAAGCTTGAGTTTTACATGTACAAGAAACGAACGGAGATTTCCACACGAGTCCGCTCCACTGTTCCGGGTTTTCCATTTTCCGTGAGAGAATCCCGTACCAGCTCTTCACACGGCACTTCCCAGAATAGAGTTCACAACAAACCTGTTTTATTTTCTATTTATTTTATTTTTATGAGATGTGCAAATTTTGCAACCCTGTTATCCAAATTTGGGAGATGATTAAATGCACATTTAAACCCTAAATATTTATATTTTTTCTAGCATTAACTTTAATAAACATGAAAATTAATAAATTTCATTAGATTATCATTTCAATAGAAATGATCAATTATAAACACAGACACTGTATCAAGTGGATTAGAGACAGTAAACAGTAAAAAGTCCCAGTGGTCAATGTCCGCTCGCTCATAGGGATTAAAAATAAACTTCACTGAAAATCAAATAAGACTTATTCTCTTAAAATACTTTTTATTCAGACACCTTCAGCATTTCTCACATTATCAGTTTATTCGCTATAGTTTAGAAAATGGTGATAAAATATGAGCAGAACTCAGTTGATATTTGACTGGTTTTGTCCGTCCTTCTGTTAGACTGTCTCACACATGAATTATGTTGAATATCTGTCAGCTGTTAAATTTAACTACACAATTAGATAATACCAGTTTAGCTCAACCAGTTCAGTCTGTGTGTAAAAAGAGCATTAGCAATTAAAGAGAACACACTTCAGCAAAACATGATCAGCTCAAAGTGTCCCAATCATTTCTGGCCCCAAATGTTTATAAATGTCTCTGTATGAAGAATGAAGTTTACTTTATTTTGCTCTCCTCACTTACAGAAATGAGCTATAGTGTCCTGATCACACGAGTGAACAAATATAACAAATGATATCTGGTGTCTGAATAATGTTTGGTTTGACTGCATGTTATTTTAAAGACTGAAAAGCGACCCCTTTTGAACATGTGTGAAGGGTGTGTGTAACTTCATCATCTCCACATCTGCAGTGTAACATGAGTAATGTGAACGTTCTGTGAGAGAGTGGAAGGTTTGCACCCGCCGCCTGATTTCTAACACGTACATGAAAACATCGAGCTTCATCTAATAGCCTTCGGTAAGGTGCCTTTCTTCATCCCACTCGCGTACAAGCCTTCCACATGTGTCAGTTCTCACTGGTTATGCAGCGATTAATATTCATGCTCTCTGTGCTGACTCAGACTGGGAACAATGAATCTACTCTCTGCGCACAAGAATCGCTCATGAAAACCTGACAATATTAATGGCATTTCTGGAAGTCCTTTAAAGGGCAAGGAAACGCGGTGAGGAGTGACGTGTGTCGGTGTTATATGAGTGTGTCGTGGGTCAGTAACACACTCCAGCTCTTAAACAGGGGAACTCGTACCAGAATAACCATGAGAGGAAAGACAATGTCCATTAGGACTGCAATTTCATTTCCTCAGTACAAAGCATTGACCTAAAATCCATTTATTTCGCTGTCTGCCTGAAACCTGCCGGAGACGTGTGTGTGTGTGTGTGTGTTTGGGTTATGTGTCTTTAGTGCCCTTTTCACAATGGGCTATTCAGCATCTCGTGGTGCGGTGGAAGGGACGGCTATTTCTGTTGGTCATAAAACATGAGAGAAAGGATCTGGACGCTGCAAGGCGAATGAATGCTTTCCAGACTGATGCGTTTCAACATGACAGAAACACCCTTCACTTCTCTGTGAATATCTGCAGATCTGCAACCGGGTCGCAGTGCTCTGTGGTCGGCATTTTGTTTTTACTCTGGACAAGTTCATCTTGCTTTATCTTTTTTCATTTTCTTACGGATTTTTATGACAATTATTGACGTGTTTAATGCATATATCTTCTAAAAGTTCATTATTTTAGACGTGCACTTGCACATAGATGGCTTTAAAGACAGAATGCATGGACTATGTAATGTACGTTCTGACTATAAAGGTAAAACTGATTTGATGTGAGACTGCTGACGTTGAGATGTCTAGTTTCTGCAGGATTCAACATTGACAACGATCACAGTATTGACTGAAGTCTGTGTGTTTAACTCGACATGGATGAAGACGAGGTTTTGGAAAGACATATTTTCAGTGTTTATGATTTAACGATCAGTGCGTGTTGTACGTCTCACAGCCTCGTTTAGCCATTTTATATACAGTCAAACCAGACATTATTCAAACACCAGATATCATTTTGTATATTTTTTCACTAGTGTGATCAGGACACTATAGCTCATTTCTGTAAGTGAGGAGAGCAAAATAAAGCAAACTGTGACGCATTATACCCAAAAACTCTTCATACAGTGACTACCAGTGACATTTATATACAAATTTGGGACCAGAAATGATTGGGACACTTTGAGCTGATCATGTTTTGCTGAAGTGTGTTTTCTTTAATTGCTAATGCTCTTTTTACACACAGACTGAACTGGTTGAGCTAAACTGGTATTATCTAATTGTGTAGTTAAATTTAACAGCTGACAGATATTCAACATAATTCATGTGTGAGACAGTCTAACAGAAGGACGGACAAAACCAGTCAAATATCAACTGAGTTCTGCTCATATTTATTACCATTCTCTAAATTATAGCGAATAAACTGATAATGTGAGAAATGCTGAAGGTGTCTGAATAAACTCTGGTTTGATTGTAAATGCACTGATGACAATGATCACATTTGATTCATTCCAGTGAAACCAATGTTTTCGAACACATCTCTCCTGATAATGATGCACTGAGATGTTTCTCTCTCAGTGTGTGTGTCAGTGTGTGTGTGTCAGTGTGTGTGTGTCAGTGTGTGTGTGTCAGAGTGTGTGTCAGTGTGTGTGTCAGATGTTTTTTCTCTGACTCTCTCAGTGTGTGTGTCGGACTCTCTGAGTGTGTGTGTCAGAGTGTGTGTCAGAGTGTGTGTCAGAGTGTGTGTCAGAGTGTGTGTCAGAGTGTGTGTCAGAGTGTGTGTCAGTGTGTGTGTCAGTGTGTGTGTCGGATGTTTTTTCTCTTACTCTCTCAGTGTGTGTGTCGGACTCTCTGAGTGTGTGTGTGTGTCAGAGTGTGTGTCAGAGTGTGTGTCAGAGTGTGTGTCAGTGTGTGTGTCGGATGTTTTTTCTCTGACTCTCTCAGTGTGTGTGTCGGACTCTCTGAGTGTGTGTGTCGGACTCTCTCCGTGTGTGTGTGTTGGATGGCCGTTCACTCCGTAACTAAAGCCGACATGTCGTGGAATGTTTTCCTGCTTGATGAATCGCTGTGTTTCTCTCGGTCTTGTCGTCTGACTGTTGCCATGCCACTGGTTCTCTTCATCCTCACCTCTTCTGCCCTGCGCTCCAGAATAGCCCAGGCTTGGAGATTCACCATGGTGATTAAGGGTCGTTGAGGAGGCCGACTCTCGCTGTGCGCGGGCAGACCGTCGAGTGATCATCATGAGCTCTGTGAATGTGTGTTGCTCTCTGGTGAACACGCTTCACATGTGGCTGATCAAGAAAACAAACTCCTCGGCCAAAAGTTCAGTCATGCGTGTCTGCGTCATCACGTCACGAACCTTATTTATTAAAGCTCTGAATGCCTTTAGTTCTGAGTCTGAGTCGGTCGAGGAAGAGTTGAAAATTCTTCCATCAGAATGTGATTTTCTTTTGCATGCAGGGTTCGAACAAGATGCTTAAAGTGCTTGAATTTGACTTTTTGAAACTGAATTCTTGGAAACCCTTAAAAACAGCCATATTTCTGAAAAGGTGCTTGAATTATTTGAAGAAAATAGGCTATATTAGAAAACACAAATCTTTACACACCCATCTGATGTTGATTTAGAGCCATTTCACAGAGCTATGAGCGTGATATTGCTCATATAATTATTCAAGTATATTATACAGCTTTCATTCTTCAGCTCTATATATGTATATATACATATTCAAGGGAGAAAAAATCAGTTTGAATATGGAAAGCGATATCTTTGTCATAGTATCCTTGTAATAGTTAAAGTCACCGCAGTCATTGCATCTGCTGCACTTTATTTGTGCCATTTTGTTTTATTCGTTTTTTATTTATTTCTCTATTTACCTTTTTTATAATTTGAAAGATAATTAAGATAATGTTTGATAAGTGAGATCTCTGATTGTAGTCCTTGAAATCAAAAAAAGTAGTGCTTGAAAAGTCCTTGAAAGTCCTGGAACTTCATTTCCCAGTATCTGTACGATCCCAAAGGAATAGTTCCCTTTCAAGGGAACTCGCGTTGCGTCGAGTTTGACGCTATGGGAACGCTTTGCGTGATGATGTCTTGAAGCACATGTAAAATCAGTCCAATGGCGTGGCGGAACGTCAGATGCGGGTGACGTCACGTACCAGGAAACTATAAAGCCTGCTAGAAAACAGAGAGCGGCAGCTTCTGTGTCTTCAGTAGCGCTCTATGTGAAATCTGTCTCTGTCTATTTATTGTTGTCTTGTCACTGAAAGCAATTATGTCCAGCGAACAGTTCAGAATGTGTGTGCATCCCTGCCCGCGTTTTATTACGGGTAGGGACACTCATGTTCTGTGCATTGTTTGTTTGGGAGAGGAGCATGCCCAGTCAGCACTCGAGGGTGCTGGCTGTGTGCATTGCGAGGCGCTGTCCATGCGCTCGCTCCGATCCCGGCTGAGTTTCTTCCGGGAAGCTCGCGTTCCCCAGGGCTCGGGTCCCGCTGCTGCCGAGGCACAGCGGCGATCTCAGTCCTGGGGTTCGCAAATGGATCTATCAGCGGGGTCTGAGACGGGCTCTGCCCTATCTCAGCCCTTACCTGATAGATCCGGTGTCTCTCATCAGGGTTCGGAAGCACGCCCGGCGGTTTCTTCCCCCCCGGTGATTGCACAAACACTGCAATTGTCCAGTTCTGAGGAACTGGATGTTGTTAGTGTTGAGGCTGAGTCTGAGGAAGCCCCACCTCAGTCTCATGCTTTTGAAGAATTGCTGGATGTAGTGACAAGAGCAGTTGATAGACTGTGTTTTGAGTGGCCATCTAAAGATAAACAGGACGTTCGTTCAAAAAGTAAACTTGACGAACGCTTCCTGCCCTCACGTGCACAACCACAACGCCGGAATCTGCCGTTTTTCCCCGATCTCCACACTGAGGTGTCGAGATCGTGGGAGAAACCACTTTCTTATAGAGTTTTTAATTCACAAACCACAAATTATTCTGCTATATCTGGTTATAAAGAGCATGGTTATGGGGAGATGCCGAAGGTGGAAGAGACGCTTGCGAGCTATCTCTCTCCAGCGACGGCATCTTCCCTGAAAGCTCCGGCGTTGCCTAATAAGCCCCTCAGAGTGACATCTTCTCTGGTGGGCAAGGCTTATTCAGCTTCTGGTCAGGTTGCAGCGTGTCTTCATACTATGTCACTGCTGCAGGCTTATCAGGCTGAATTATTGAGTGATTTGGATGAGGGCGGGGGTATTGGTCCTGAGGCTGTTGCTGAACTACGCAGAGCCACAGATTTGTCTCTCAGGGCCACCAAGGAGACCGCTAAATCAATCGGGCGGTCTATGGCAGCCCTGGTGGCCACTGAGAGGCACCTGTGGCTCAACCTCAGTGATATCAAAGACAAAGAGAAGAATGTACTTTTAGATTCTCCTGTTTCTACGGTTGGTCTCTTTGGCAACGCTGTTTCTGCTGCTGTTGATAAACTTCAGGAAGCATCTAAGCAGGCAGCTGCATTGCAAAAACTTCTCCCCCGCCGATCTTTTCATGAGGCTGCTGAGCGGGAGCAGCCTCACTCATCTAAAAAGAGCACTGAACATCGTGCAGCTCAAAAACAGAGCGTGTCCTCCCGTGCTCCCCCACATAAATCACGGGGACACGGAGGGCACACTCAAACCCAGCAGCCTTCGAGGGGTAGAACGGATCTGCGGACCGTGATTACCGCCAAGAAGGCTGCTGGGAAAAAGTCCTGACGTCCGAGGGCTCAGGACAAATGAGGGTAGTCCCCCCCGAAGTGCAGCGGTCAACACCTCTTTTTACGGTGCCCGTCTCCCTTCGGTACTCTCAGGGGACCGTTCTGCCAACCCTGCCACCTCCGGTGTTTCAGGGCGCAGCGGTCTCCGGCGAGCACATATCTCAAGGACCACCCGGAAACCGGTACCTCTAGTAGAATCTTTGGCAGCGTGGAAGCTACTGTCAAATGTTTCTCGTTGGGTCCTGCAGACCGTAGAAAAAGGGTATCAGATACAATTCAAGAAACGCCCACCTCGGTTTATGGGGGTCCTGCCCACAGTGGTGAGCCCCGAGCAGGTTCTGGTTATGGAACAGGAAGTAAACACTCTGTTAGAGAAAGGGGCCATAGAATATGTACCTCCCTCCAACAGGGAAACCGGGTTTTACAGCCGGTACTTCATAGTTCCAAAGAAGGACGGGGGATTGCGTCCCATTTTAGATCTTCGAGTTCTGAACGAGTCAGTTATGCAGCTCAAGTTCAAAATGTTAACATTGAGACAAATCGTGCCACAGATCAGGTCCGAGGACTGGTTTGTCACGATAGACCTCAAGGACGCATATTTCCATATTTCCATCCGTCCGTGTCATTGGAAGTTCCTGAGGTTTGCTTTCGGGGGCAAAGCATACCAATATCGAGTTCTTCCATTCGGCCTAGCTTTATCACCCCGCACTTTCACCAAATGCGTGGATGCAGCTCTGGCGCCCTTGCACCTCCAGGGTATTCGCATCATGAACTACATCGACGATTGGTTGATTTTAGCTCAGTCGCATCAGATGGCGGTTCAACATCGAGATGCTGTTCTCGCCCATATGAAAGAGTTGGGGTTACGGCTGAACGCCAAGAAGAGTGTGCTTTCTCCACTCCAGAGGACCACTTTCTTAGGCGTGGTTTGGGATTCAGTGTCGATGCAGGCGCGCCTGTCACCGCCACGTATAGAGTCCATCCTTGCAGCTGTGAAAAGTGTAAAGCTAGGCCAGCTACTCACTGTCAAACAGTTCCAGAGACTGTTGGGTCTCATGGCAGCAGCTTCCAACGTGATACCTTTTGGACTGCTACACATGAGGCCCCTGCAGTGGTGGCTCAGGACCAGGGGGTTTTCCCCGAGGGGCAACCCATTTCGCACAATCAAGGTCACGCGGCGATGCCTACGTGCCTTGGTTATGTGGAAGAAACCTTGGTTCCTGTCCCAGGGCCCAGTGCTGGGAGCTCCTTGTCGTCGCAAACTGCTAACGACGGATGCTTCCCTCACGGGCTGGGGAGCGATCCTAGAGGGTCGCTCATCTCAAGGTCTGTGGGAAGACCATCATCGTTCCTGGCATATCAATCGCCTAGAGATGTTAGCTGTCTTCCGGGCTCTGAGGAGCTTTATCACAGATCTCAGGGGACACCATGTGCTAGTACATACGGACAACACTTCGGTAGTCGCCTATATAAATCACCAAGGGGGTTTGCGCTCGCGCCCATGATTATGCAATCTGGCACGCCATATCCTCTTGTGGTCCCAGGGGAAGTTGCTGTCTCTCAGGGCAGCTTACATCCCCGGGGTCCAGAATATAGGAGCAGACACTCTGTCGAGACAGGGGCTGAGGCCCGGGGAATGGAGGCTCCACCCCGAGGTGGTGGAGCTGATATGGAGGGAGTTTGGCCAAGCACAAGTGGATCTGTTTGCGTCTCGAGAGACGTCTCACTGTCCACTTTGGTTCTCCCTCACGCATCCAGCTCCTCTGGGACTGGATGCTATGGTGCAGACGTGGCCGAGGTTACGTCTGTACGCTTTTCCCCCAGTTGCTCTGCTCCCGGGAGTTCTGGAGAGAGTTCGCAGGGACCGGGTTTGCCTGCTTCTTATAGCCCCGCGCTGGCCGGGCAGAGTATGGTTTCCCGATCTTGTGTCGCTCCTCGACGGGCCTCCTCTGGAGCTACCCGTCAGGAGAGACCTTCTGTCCCAGGCAGAGGGCTCGATATTTCACCCTCGGCCAGAACTATGGAACCTGTGGGCTTGGCCTCTGAGGGGGCCCAGCTCATAGAGTCAGGTCTCTCAACTGAGGTTGTTGAGACCATTCTACAGTCCAGAGCTCCCTCCACGAGGAAACTTTATGCCCTGAAGTGGAGAGTATTCACTTCTTGGTGTAGTGACCGTCGGTTGGACCCAGTTAACTGCCCAGTTGGTACAGTGCTGGAGTTCCTGCAAGAACGGTTCACTGCAGGTCTGACCCCGTCCACTTTAAAGGTCTATGTGGCGGCCATAGGTGCTTACCACATTCCTTTGGGTGGAATGTCTGTGGGGAAAGACCCCTTGGTATCTCGTTTCATTCGTGGCACCTGGAGGCTGAGGCCTGCAGTTCGCTCTAGGGTGCCACCTTGGGATTTGTCCATTGCACTGCAAGGCCTTTCCCTGGCCCCCTTTGAGCCTATTGAGGAGGTTCCTGAGAAGTTTCTGACACTGAAAGCTCTATTCCTTCTAGATATTTCTTCTCTTAAGAGAATAGGGGATCTTCAAGCACTGTCGGTTGCCCCGTCGTGTTTAGAGTTTGCACCCGGCATGGCCAAGGCATTTCTGCATCCAAGACCGGGTTATATCCCCAAGGTCCCCACTAATGTGGCTAGACCGATTGTTCTGCAGGCCTTCTGTCCTCCTCCCTTTCTAAATGCGGACCAGGAGACGAATAATTTGCTTTGCCCAGTACGGGCATTAGACGCCTATGTCCACAGAGCTGCCCTGTGACGTAAAAGTGATCAACTATTTGTATGCTTTGGGTCCCCTAATAAGGGATCTCCAGTGTCTAAGCAAAGAATGAGCAAGTGGGTGGTTGAGGCTATTTCGCTTGCTTATGAAGCAGCCGGGCAGCCTTCTCCTATGGCTGTCCGGTCACACTCTACAAGGAGTATGGCGGCCTCCAAGGCCCTTATTTCAGGAGTTTCTCTCCAGGACGTGTGTGATGCGGCAGGCTGGTCCTCACCGCACACCTTTGTCAGGTTTTACTCCTTGGACCTGGACTCTACACCAGGGTCTCAGGTCCTGTCATCCTAGTGCTGCTCTACATGATTTCACACAGGACAGACACTTGTAGCTATGGGGGCGTTGGTATAGACGTTCCCATAGCGTCAACCTCGACGCAACGCGAGTTCCCTTGAAAGGGAACGCCTCGGTTACGACTGTAACCTCGGTTCCCTGAAGAGGGAACGAGCGTTGCGTCACCTTGCCATATCTCCTTCATGCCTGTCAGCTGCTACTTCAGACTTTACGAAGCTGCCGCTCTCTGTTTTCTAGCAGGCTTTATAGTTTCCTGGTACGTGACGTCACCCGCATCTGACGTTCCGCCATGCCATTGGACTGATTTTACATGTGCTTCAAGACATCATCACGCAAAGCGTTCCCATAGCGTCAAACTCGACGCAACGCTCGTTCCCTCTTCAGGGAACCGAGGTTACAGTCGTAACCGAGGCGTTTACCACAATCATTATTTGCACGTTCATTTTCGAAACACATATCCAGTTTTTTTCTGTGGAACACAAAAGGAGAAATTGCTTTTTGACATCTGTCAGGAATTACAGATCTGTTGTAGATCTATATGATCGCTGTGTTTTAGAAACAGTCATTATTCAGTGATAATCCAGTGAGGGTTAGGGTCAGATTAGACCAGATCAGTGAGTCAGTGAGTCGAACTAGGGAATCAAATCAGTGAATGAATCATTCTTTCAGTGAGTCAGTTGATTTGATTCTCCAATTGGATTTCACAAATCAGTGACTCAAAGATTCACTCCCAATGTTTCTCACATTCACAAGATTTCCTGTGAACTATGACTTATATTGGTATGGAGCACATGCTTCTTTTTTTTTCTGTTTTTAACAGACGTGGTTTCTATCAGTGTTAATTTCGTTGAGGAATAATTTTCGTCATTATTTTAGTCAACAACATTTTTTCACAGACGAAAACGAGACGATAACTAAATAAAAACTAGTTTTGAATGACAAAAACTATGACGAAAATCTATTGACATTTTCGTCAACGAATAAAAACTAGACGAAAATGTTAGACAGTGACGATTTGGGAAGCGATCCAGTCTGATGTCCTGCATTTGTGGTAGATGCGCACGTGTACTGTGACATGCTGATCTACCCAGCGGCACACGAGTATGGCATGCGCTGCATGTCTCATAAAGCGTTAAAACATGTAAACGTCTGGGAGAATGAGTAGAGCAGACATGTAGATCTGAATAAGAGTGACAACGCAAAAAAAGAGCTCTATTCGGTACGGTTTTCTGTGCGCACACACCCGACCCGAAGCGTGCAGCCATTCACATAGACATACAGCGCGCGAGTACAGAATTGAGCTCTCTTTCGTGTCTGAATGGACAAATACACACAACATTGTCTAAATGTTCGTTTTGGAGAGTATTCATGTAAATTATGTCGGTTATGTCTTAAACAGTTGTGAGTGTATCGGATGTGCATCAGTGCAATTGGATCCGCATGTCATTGGACATGATCCGATGTCTTAAAGTGACAGTGGGTAATAAACCTAATGCGGTCTGTGTCCTTAATATTGATCAAGCAACAAAAGAAAAAGAGAAAAGCATGCACTGCTCGTTAATAGCTTTAATAAGGATTAATTATATTTAATTCATACAAATAAATATGTCTGCTTGAAAGAATAGAGAATGATGTATGCAAGTAGTTATAAAGAATAGATATATCTCTCATTGAAAAAAAGACTGTTCTACTTTAGGAAAAGTGGTTTTATTTAATTTTAAGATATTTTTTTAAGTTACAGTAGTTAAATCTTTATCTGTATTGCACGTTCAAACTTTAAAATCATTCATATATGTTTTCTCCGGGAGTATATGGGTTTGGAAATTTTAGAGAAATTCTAAATAAATGCATTTAAATTTAAACCCATTATATTTTAGTCGACTAAATCTACTGTAGATTTAGTCGACTAAAATCGTATTGTATTTCGTCGACTAAAACTAGACTAAAACTAAAACAATTCAGATGACTAAAATATGACTAAAACTAAATGGCATTTTAGTCAAAAGACTATGACTAAAACTAAATCAAAATTTGCTGTCAAAATTAACACTGGTTTCTATAAACTGTGTACCTGTATAAAGACAGTGAGTAAAAATATGATCAAATATACGAGATAGTAGAACATTTTCTCTCCGCAAGCTACACACATTTAATATCCAACAATATTATTGATCTCCTGCACCGACACCATTATATGAGAACTGAGCTGAGCTGGACGATGACATCACGGGTTCTCCAGAGCGGCTATATATATATAAATGAAGTAAATGAATAACTTTTTTACGACAGAAATGAACCATCACTGAACTTACTTAAGCTGGACTGATGCTATTTTCTTCAAGACACAATCTTTGTTGCATTATTTTCCCATTATCTCTGTAAAGCTGCTTTGAAACACTCGCTATAGAAATAAAGCTGACTTGACTTGACAATCAAAGCAGAACTAATAATTATTCATATCCGTATGTATCCCAAAGTCACCGTCCATTCACACGGCTGGTTCCTGGACAGGGACAGATATGATGGGTTTTCAAGGCTCTGACCTTTGGTTCTGCTCGGCTTGAATATAGAGCAGTTCCCCGAAGAGATGGAGACAGTTCTTTCACACAGACGTGTTGATATGCTCGTCCTCACGTCTTCTTTCAGCAGAGCCTCCGTGAGTGGGGAGGAGAAGCAGTAGATGCACACTGACCCAGAGCTTTGGGAATTCAACAATCGTTCTGTCGGCTTCACCCTGTTGTGTCCTGTCTTCAGCACACCATCTTTCAGTTAAAACAACACAAACATGCATTTCAGTCTGGGACTAACCTAAACCTCATCTGGGAACCCGGGGGAAGACTAACCCTAACCCTAACCTTTAAGTCTCTGCAACTGCGACTTTATTGTATATATCTAACGGTGTGCCTATTTCTTATTTTCATCTTTCTCTCACAATAACCTTCTTATTTGTTTTACTTTGTGGTGGAAATGGGCTTTTATAGTCTGGTAATGCAAATCCCTGAAGTGCCCAGACTGAGCTTGAGTTTGATATTGAGTTATGCTGACACAAGTCTGGTCATCCTATATATAGAAACCTTCCTACATGGGATCATTTTATGGACTTACAAATATCCACAAACCACTAGATCATTGTAATGCCTAGTTTTTATTTTTATTTCAGTTAACGACAATGTTTTTTCCCACCTAGTTTTCGTTTTTTCGTTTGTTTTCGTTAACGATTATAACCTTGCTTCCAACACACTGAAATGTATTTAGTCTGATTGTTTTAACCATGTAAAATCTCGGGGCCGGTGTGAGTCGCGGGTCTGTCCCGTTAGCATTCGCTCCAGCGGCTCTCAGTCCTGCTTCATACCACCGTAACATTAATAAAACTGTAACACATTCGCTCATCCATGAACATGATTTCTGCCCGAGTCTGTCGGATTCCTCTCGCTCGGCTGTGGATTGAAGACGACACTCCCATTCTTCCACGCTCATTCACTGCGCCTTCGTTTTGAGTAAGCGACCTCTAGTGGCGAAAATTACATATTGTGCCTTTAAGTTCATATTTTATTTTAAATGAAATTTTATAAATAAAACAGTTTGTTAAAATACTTTACTAGAAAAAAATTAACTAACTTGTTAAATATGAAAGTATTATGCAACCATTTAAGACATTTCTCCTTATATAGAACCTTTTTGGCATTTTTTTGGTGTTCTTTAAAACCGAGTCAAGAGTCCTAGAGGCTTACACTTTATTTTCCCTTTTGAATATTCTGATAACTGTGCAGCTACATGTGAACAAAACAAAAAGAGAAAAAGATTCCCCCCTTCTATGTACAGCGCTTTGAGTGCAGAGAAAAGCGCTACATAAATGTAATGAATGAATTATTATTATTAAATTAACTCTCATTAGAGTATTAGTAGACTGTCTGCTTAATATCTGCTAACTCTTTATTTTGATGCTCCTCAACAGACACTCTACTGACTAGAAGTATCTTTGAAACTACACGTCAAATTATTCTACTAACCCGAACCTACCAGTCCACAAATACTCTACTAATACTCTACTAATACTCTAATGAGAGCTAGTAGACATGTAGGTGCAACGTTACTTATAGTCAACAGAATGTGTTAAAAAGGCCATTGAAATAAAGTGAAACCCCTAGAGTTCTAGAACCCCATTAAAGGCTTATTTCTGAGTGTAATGTTTCTCTCTGAATGAGGAGGAGTATCTCCATAAATGTTTAAGTAATCTTCAAATCCTTTTTCCCACTCATTTGAAAAACAATATTTTGAAATATCCATTCCAATAATGAAAGTCAGTCTGACAGATATTAAAACGCTCTGAAATTCTCTTATTATTCTTGAGCTGAGAACTCATTGGCATTTCTCCCATGATATGTTAAATATTGTTGATTTGCATATCAGTTTTGAAATATCTTTCGGACTGCACGCTTTGACTGACGGCTTCCAAATCAGATGGGATTTTAAACAGGCCATTTTAAAATGATCAAGGTTTGAGTTCAGTCCACAATTTTAACCGACAGTGACTGGTTTAGTCTCGTCTAACTCTCGTCTAACTCCACCAGGCTTGATCGGTTCCTGCGATCCTTCATTATTCTGATGCAGGGAATGATTATATCAGAAAACATGCTTTGCTTTGATTGACAGAACAACTGGTGGGTGGAAGGATTGGATTTTAAGCGATTTTTCCGTGGCTGAAAAGTTAATAACACACACCTCCTTCACTCATATGCAACATTAAATCATCCTGACTGATGCCTGATTGCAGTTTATGATGTTATGGAAATACGGTGCCATTGAAGACCAAAGCTGTGTGAGACTCAGAGTTTTACAGCCTAACATAAACCAGTAGATTTGTAAAGCACGATCGGCTGGTGTTTGGAAACTGATTAGGAGAGCGCAAACACCACTGCAAGCCAGAACACCAATGGGTTTTTAACAGCGTTGAAGAATGTGCAATTATGCAAACAGAAGTAAACACATTAACTGGGAAAATAAAAGTAAGAGAAACAAGATGCCGTCGATCCTGCTTGGCTTCAGTAAAGTGTATGCGTGTGACGTCTGAGTGGCAGCATTCGCTTTCAGCCGCGAAAAACACACAAAACACAACTAAAACGGGAAAGAGCTTTGAGATTGACTGAACAACTAGATTTTACAAGAAATCTGAGGTATTTATTTTTACAGGAGCAAATGGATCGCTGTAATTCACAGGAACATCTGGATCCAGGCAGAGAAAGGTGGATTTGCTGTTATCATTTTGTGTCAATATGCTGAATTTAGGGGTGAAATCACACCCTATATATTGTATGGACGATATGATGATATATATAACATTGATACAGTATTAGTGATCACCTGGATGTAGACCTATATTGTATTTATATAAAGCGTTCACAGGCAAATCTGCTTTATGTATTTCCCCGGCGTCAATATCAGGCTCATATAAATGTCAGGAAACACACGATTCCTGCTGAACATCCACGGATCACTGGATCTTTGGTGAGTTGTAAGGAACACTATATTGAGTCCAACCTTTAGTTTAAACTGATAATTATTTGTTTTACTGGCGTTTTCGCAGTTTCCACTATTAAATCCAGTCATTCAGCAGCTCTTCTGCCACTCAGTGTGAGGGAGTGTGTTCCCGCGGGAAACTGGCGTCAGTGCATAACCTCTATTACTGCAGCTTCAAGCTGGATAGCCCCGCCCACAGGGAATCTGATTGGCCGGCTCCACACGCTCCTCTGATTGGCTGTGATTGAGTCACAGTTTCTCCTTCAGTGTGGACGGATAAAAGATTTGTCACGTCGACAGCCTCTTCAACCCAGAGTCCTGCAGAGTTGAGCTCCAGTCCTAATCAAACACATAAGGCCAGCGAGCCGTCCAAACTGTCAGAATCCTTACTGACAACTTCATTAGTGTGAAAACAATCAGGAAAATCCTCCCACTGTGTCCGTAAACAGCAGAGTCTGTAAATGTCAGCGCAGTCGTGCTCCTCTCGCTCCATATTCCCTGATCAACATATTCCCTGCGCTCCAGGACCAAAACACCAAGAGAAATCCTTCCACCTCAAGAAAGAGATTGTGCTTCATTTTCTAGAAACTCAGGGCTTGTCCACACTAATGTTTTCCTTTGTAAACGCATCTTTTTCTCTCCACTTGGCCGTCCGTCCACTGAGACGGCGTTTTTATTAATGAAAACCAAGCTTTTGGAAAACCCTCCAAAGTGGATAAATTTGAAAACACTATTTAAGCGTTGTAGTGTGGACTGGGAAAACTGACATATTTGAAAAATGATGATGTAAGTTTAGTGATGTGATGCATATTTTACTTGATTTCAGTTTCTAATTTCTATGGCTACGTCTACATTAATCCGGATAGATTTGAAACCGGCGTTTTCGTTTCCTAATGCAGGAGATTACACAATAGCGTTTCCAGCGTTTCCAGGCGTTCTCCGTCCACACTAGCGTTTCCAGGCGTTCTCCGTCCACACTAGCGTTTCCAGGCGTTCTCCGTCCACACTAGCGTTTCCAAACGCTCTCCGTCCACACTAGCGTTTCCAAACGCTCTCCGTCCACACTAGCGTTTCCAGGCGTTCTCCATCCACACTAGCGTTTCCAAACGCTCTCCATCCACACTAGCGTTTCCAGGCGTTCTCCGTCCACACTAGCGTTTCCAAACGCTCTCCGTCCACACTAGCGTTTCCAGGCGTTCTCTGTCCACACTAGCGTTTCCAAACGCTCTCTGTCCACACTAGCGTTTCCAAACGCTCTCCGTCCACACTAGCGTTTCCAAACGCTCTCCGTCCACACTAGCGTTTCCAGGCGTTCTCTGTCCACACTAGCGTTTCCAAACGCTCTCTGTCCACACTAGCATTTCCAAACGCTCTCTGTCCACATTAGCGTTTCCGGGCGTTCTCCGTCCACACTAGCGTTTCCAAACGCTCTCCGTCCACACTAGCGTTTCCAGGCGTTCTCTGTCCACACTAGTGTTTCCAAACGCTCTCTGTCCACACTAGCGTTTCCAAACGCTCTCCGTCCACACTAGCGTTTCCAGGCGTTCTCTGTCCACACTAGCGTTTCCAAACGCTCTCTGTCCACACTAGCATTTCCAAACGCTCTCTGTCCACATTAGCGTTTCCGGGCGTTCTCCGTCCACACTAGCGTTTCCAAACGCTCTCCGTCCACACTAGCGTTTCCAAACGCTCTCTATCCAACACTAGCGTTTCCAAACGCTCTCCGTCCACACTAGCGTTTCCAAACGCTCTCTATCCACACTAGCATTTCCAGGCGTTCTCCGTCCACACTAGCGTTTCCAAATGCTCTCCGTCCACACTAGCGTTTCCAAACGCTCTCTGTCCACACTAGCGTTTCCAAATGCTCTCCGTCCACACTAGCGTTTCCAAACGCTCTCTGTCCACACTAGCGTTTCCAGGCATTCTTCCGTCCACACTAGCGTTTCCAGGCGTTCTCCGTCCACACTAGCGTTTCCAAATGCTCTCCGTCCACACTAACTAGCGTTTCCAAACGCTCTCTGTCCACACTAGCGTTTCCAAACGCTCTCCGTCCACACTAGTGTTTCCAAACGCTCTCCGTCCACACTAGTGTTTCCAGGCGTTCTCCGTCCACACTAGCGTTTCCAGGCATTCTCCGTCCACACTAGGCGTTTCCAAACGCTCTCCGTCCACACTAGCGTTTCCAAATGCTCTCCGTCCACACTAACTAGCGTTTCCAAACGCTCTCTGTCCACACTAGCGTTTCCAAACGCTCTCCGTCCACACTAGTGTTTCCAAACGCTCTCCGTCCACACTAGCGTTTCCAGGCGTTCTCCATCCACACTAGCGTTTCCAAACGCTCTCTGTCCACACTAGCATTTCCAAACGCTCTCTGTCCACATTAGCGTTTCCGGGCGTTCTCCGTCCACACTAGCGTTTCCAAACGCTCTCCGTCCACACTAGCGTTTCCAAACGCTCTCTATCCAACACTAGCGTTTCCAGGCGTTCTCCGTCCACACTAGCATTTCCAGGCGTTCTCCGTCCACACTAGCATTTCCAGGCGTTCTCCGTCCACACTAGCGTTTCCAAATGCTCTCCGTCCACACTAGCGTTTCCAAACGCTCTCTGTCCACACTAGCGTTTCCAGGCATTCTTCCGTCCACACTAGCGTTTCCAGGCGTTCTCCGTCCACACTAGCGTTTCCAAATGCTCTCCGTCCACACTAGCGTTTCCAGGTGTTCTCCATCCACACTAGCGTTTCCAAACGCTCTCCGTCCACACTAGTGTTTCCAAACGCTCTCCGTCCACACTAGCGTTTCCAGGCGTTCTCCGTCCACACTAGCGTTTCCAAACGCTCTCCATCCACACTAGCGTTTCCAAACGCTCTCCATCCACACTAGCGTTTCCAAACGCTCTCCATCCACACTAGCGTTTCCAGGCGTTCTCCGTCCACACTAGCGTTTCCAGGCGTTCTCCATCCACACTAGCGTTTCCAAACGCTCTCCGTCCACACTAGTGTTTCCAAACGCTCTCCGTCCACACTAGCGTTTCCAGGCGTTCTCCGTCCACACTAGCGTTTCCAAACGCTCTCCGTCCACACTAGCGTTTCCAAACGCTCTCCATCCACACTAGCGTTTCCAAACGCTCTCCATCCACACTAGCGTTTCCAAACGCTCTCCGTCCACACTAGCGTTTCCAAACGCTCTCCGTCCACACTAGCGTTTCCAAACGCTCTCTGTCCACACTAGCGTTTCCAAACGCTCTCCATCCACACTAGCGTTTCCAAACGCTCTCCATCCACACTAGCGTTTCCAAACGCTCTCCGTCCACACTAGCGTTTCCAAACGCTCTCCATCCACACTAGCGTTTCCAAACGCTCTCCATCCACACTAGCGTTTCCAAACGCTCTCCATCCACACTAGCGTTTCCAAACGCTCTCCGTCCACACTAGTGTTTCCAAACGCTCTCTGTCCACACTAGCGTTTCCAGGCGTTCTCCATCCACACTAGCGTTTCCAAACGCTCTCCGTCCACACTAGTGTTTCCAAACGCTCTCCGTCCACACTAGCGTTTCCAGGCGTTCTCCGTCCACACTAGCGTTTCCAGGCGTTCTCCATCCACACTAGGCGTTTCCAAACGCTCTCCGTCCACACTAGCGTTTCCAGGCGTTCTCCGTCCACACTAGCGTTTCCAAACGCTCTCCGTCCACACTAGCGTTTCCAGGCGTTCTCCATCCACACTAGCGTTTCCAGGCGTTCTCCATCCACACTAGCGTTTCCAAACGCTCTCCGTCCACACTAGTGTTTCCAGGCGTTCTCCGTCCACACTAGCGTTTCCAGGCGTTCTCCGTCCACACTAGCGTTTCCAGGCGTTCTCCATCCACACTAGTGTTTCCAAACGCTCTCCGTCCACACTAGCGTTTCCAGGCGTTCTCCGTCCACACTAGCGTTTCCAGGCGTTCTCCATCCACACTAGCGTTTCCAAACGCTCTCCGTCCACACTAGCGTTTCCAGGCGTTCTCCGTCCACACTAGCGTTTCCAGGCATTCTCCGTCCACACTAGGCGTTTCCAAACGCTCTCCGTCCACACTAGCGTTTCAAGGCGTTCTCCGTCCGCACTAGGCGTTTCCAAACGCTCTCCGTCCACACTAGCGTTTCCGGGCGTTCTCCGTCCACAGTAGCGTTTCCAAACGCTCTCCGTCCACACTAGCATTTCCAGGCGTTCTCTGTCCACACTAGCGTTTCCAAACTCTCTCCGTCCACAGTAGCGTTTCCAAATGCTCTCTGTCCACACTAGCGTTTCCAGGCGTTCTCCGTCCACAGTAGCGTTTCCAAATGCTCTCTGTCCACACTAGCGTTTCCAGGCGTTCTCCGTCCACAGTAGCGTTTCCAAATGCTCTCTGTCCACACTAGCGTTTCCAGGCGTTCTCCGTCCACACTAGCGTTTCCAAACTCTCTCCGTCCACACTAGCGTTTCCAAACGTTCTCCGTCCACACTAGCGTTTCCAAACGCTCTCCGTCCACACTAGCTTTTCCAAACGCTCTCCGTCCACACTAGCGTTTCCAGGCGCTCTCCGTCCACACTAGCTTTTCCAGGCGTTCTCCGTCCACACTAGCGTTTCCAGGCGCTCTCCGTCCACACTAGCGTTTCCAAACGCTCTCCGTCCACACTAGCGTTTCCAGGCGCTCTCCGTCCACACTAGCGTTTCCAAACGCTCTCCGTCCACACTAGCGTTTCCAGGCGCTCTCCGTCCACACTAGCGTTTCCAAACGCTCTCCGTCCACACTAGCTTTTCCAGGCGCTCTCCGTCCACACTAGCTTTTCCAGGCGTTCTCCGTCCACACCAGCTTTTCCAGGCGCTCTCCATCCACACTAGCATTTCCAGGCGTTCTCCGTCCACACTAGCGTTTCCAAATGCTCTCCGTCCACACTAGCGTTTCCAGGCGCTATCCGTCCACACTGGCGTTTCCAAACGCTCTCCGTCCACACTAGCGTTTCCAGGCGCTCTCCGTCCACACTGGCGTTTCCAAACGCTCTCCGTCCACACTAGCATTTCCAGGCGTTCTCCGTCCACACTAGCGTTTACAAATGCTCTCCGTCCACACTAGCGTTTCCAGGCGCTCTCCGTCCACACTAGCGTTTCCAGGCGCTCTCCGTCCACACTAGCGTTTCCAGGCGCTCTCCGTCCACACTAGCGTTTCCAGGCGCTCTCCGTCCACACTAGCTTTTCCAGGCGCTCTCCGTCCACACTAGCGTTTCCAGGCGCTCTCCGTCCACACTAGCGTTTCCAGGCGCTCTCCGTCCACACTAGCGTTTCCAGGCTCTCTCCGTCCACACTAGCTTTTCCAGGCGCTCTCCGTCCACACTAGCGTTTCCAGGCGTTCTCCGTCCACACTAGCTTTTCCAGGCGCTCTCCGTCCACACTAGCGTTTCCAGGCGTTCTCCATCCACACTAGCGTTTCCAGGCGCTCTCCGTCCACACTAGCGTTTCCAGGCGTTCTCCGTCCACACTAGCGTTTACAAATGCTCTCCGTCCACACTAGCGTTTCCAGGCGCTCTCCGTCCACACTAGCTTTTCCAGGCGCTCTCCGTCCACACTAGCTTTTCCAGGCGCTCTCCGTCCACACTTGCGTTTCCAGGCGCTCTCCGTCGACACTAGCGTTTCCACTCCGTCCACACTAGCGTTTCCAGGCGCTCTCCGTCCACACTAGCTTTTCCAGGCGCTCTCCGTCCACACTAGCGTTTCCAGGCGCTCTCCGTCCACACTAGCGTTTCCACTCCGTCCACACTAGCGTTTCCAGGCGCTCTCCGTCCACACTAGCTTTTCCAGGCGCTCTCCGTCCACACTAGCGTTTCCAGGCGCTCTCCGTCCACACTAGCGTTTCCAGGCGCTCTCCGTCCACACTAGCTTTTCCAGGCGCTCTCCGTCCACACTAGCGTTTCCAGGCGCTCTCCGTCGACACTAGCGTTTCCACTCCGTCCACACTAGCGTTTCCAGGCGCTCTCCGTCCACACTAGCTTTTCCAGGCGCTCTCCGTCCACACTAGCGTTTCCAGGCGCTCTCCGTCCACACTAGCGTTTCCAGGCGCTCTCCGTCCACACTTGCGTTTCCAGGCGCTCTCCGTCGACACTAGCGTTTCCACTCCGTCCACACTAGCGTTTCCAGGCGCTCTCCGTCCACACTAGCTTTTCCAGGCTCTCTCCGTCCACACTAGCTTTTCCAGGCGCTCTCCGTCCACACTAGCGTTTCCAGGCGCTCTCCGTCCACACTAGCTTTTCCAGGCTCTCTCCGTCCACACTAGCTTTTCCAGGCGCTCTCCGTCCACACTAGTGTTTCCAAACGCTCTCCGTCCACACTAGCTTTTCCAGGCTCTCTCCGTCCACACTAGCTTTTCCAGGCTCTCTCCGTCCACACTAGTGTTTCCAAACGCTCTCCGTCCACACTAGCATTTCCAGGCGCTCTCCGTCCACACTAGCTTTTCCAAACTCTCTCCGTCCACACTAGCGTTTCCAGGCGTTCTCATCCAAAGTTCCTCATCCACACTGAAACGGCAGCAAACGCTGAGTTCCCCGTACAGCGCTTAAACCCTCACAGAAGCACACTGAGATGATACAGACGGGGAAATAAATGATCAATTTATCGCTCGATTCTTCTGGCAGGATCATTTTATTCAGCAAAAATCTCCTCATTCACTGATCGTCCAGGTCGCGCTCACTCACTATTATATGTTCGGTCTAAAACGAAACTGTTCTCATGTTTCACCGTAGGACAGCAGATGCGCGTGTGTTTTCTGTCATGTGTGCAGGACTGTGATATGAAGAGTGTGTGAAGGAACATATTTCACTAGCTGTGTGAAAGAGAACATATGCGTCACATGACTAAACTTACATCATCGTTTTCAAATACCTTAGTTTTCACAGTCCACAACGACATTTTTACATTTATCCACTTTGGAAAGTGTTTTCATATCCGAGAGAGAGAAAAAAGTTGCGTTTTCAAACAAAAACGTATTAGTGTGGACAAGACCTCAAACTGAGGGGTAAAGTATCGTACCTGACAGCCAGGGGCGTCACTAGGCCCTTTTTAGGGGGGCTTCAGCTGCGTCAAGTTTCGGCTCCTCCCCTTATCTGAGTCTGCTTGGATTTAGCGCTTTTTTCAATCTGCAGGAGCGCCGAGCAGAGCGAACATCAGAGAGTACAAGGTGTGTCGTGAGTGCATTTATTGATAGATTGCTATGATATTACATCTGCATCGATGCAGTTCTTTGTCATAAATGCATTGCAGTTTACATAATGTAATGCTACTGGAGCATTGGGAGCATTGGGAGTTTCTCATTTAATACCAATACGGTTCGCTGCGTTCACCTTCAGCCCTTATCACAGTGTGATAGTTGTTTTTTCTTCCAACAAAAATGAAGCGATTAACACCCATGAAAAACGATCATGATTTATTTTAATTTACTTTTTAAAATTTAAAACATATTATTATGTATTTCGGCATTACATTATGCAGCCATGCACAGAAATGATTAAAGACACACATCATTGTCTGAAAGCACTAGATGGCCCAGAGAGAGAAACATCATGTGGAGTTATTTTGTTTTGTATTAATAAATATAGTTTTGTATTAAGTAATAATGAATCAGGAGGAGTGTATCGTGATACATATATTAGAGTAAGAGTAGAGTAAAGGGATTTGTGATTTTCTTTTAAGTACTTGATTTATAGAAGTGGCAAACTGATAATTCATGTTGTTATTTTTAATAAATAGAAATAAATATAGAACAGATTAATCATATTGCCAATAGACAATTACATTAATACACGTTTTGTCTATATTCTTAATGAATATTAGCTGGTTGGTTAAATGATTTGAAATTAAATAAAATGTCAGGGGGTGAATAACTGTATTGTTGATTATGAAGGCTAAAAATAATTTATATTTCATTGTAGATGGATATACAACATTTTTTCTTGTCGTGTGGCAAGAGCAAGAGAAAAACAAAGAGAAAAAGAGTGTGATGCTGATGAGGTGAGAAAAAAAACAGCTGCCCGCACATGGTTTTAAAGCTATTGTTCATTGCATCTTAAAATGCACATATGTAGATCAGAGAAATCAACATTTTCTCGGGGGAGCATGCCCCCGAACCCCCCTAAATACCTCACATTCGGTACCTCAGTGATTATAAAACCGTGCCATATGCATGTTACTGGATGAATGAATGAAACTTGTTAAGATTAGACCTTAATTATTAAAAATTAGACCATAAACTAATTTTTTTTTTTAAATCATACCCTCATTGTGGGCTGAGCCCCCCTAAAATGGAAATCCTAGAATCGCGATGGCAAACATAAGACTTTTTTTTATCCTTTATTATCCCATATTTTATCCATTTGCCGTTTATGTTTAGATTTTTATGTTTGTGGAGCTTTTATCTTGATTTAGTATTTTTCTTTTTCATGCTGATGTGAAAAGAATCAAGTCTCCATTAAAAATCCAGTTTTCTTCATGATGGGATGATGTGAGGAGAAATGATATTGCTAGACATTAGAGAACATTCATGCAAATCCTTTTTCTTTTATATGCTAAAGGCCTTTATGCTAATTTACAGTTCTTTCGCGGGAGGTGAAATGTCTTGAACGGATCATTTATTATGCAAGAGAACATTTGATCATAAACTTTTACACATAGTCAGGCCTAGAAACACTAGTTTAGCTTAGACTACCCGAGTGATGGAGATGTTTCTTTAAATATTTCTGTGTGGTTACATTTTTTTATCTTTTTCATCTTCTTCTCCTGTTACACGATTGCTTTATTTCATACTGATGTGAAATTCTCATTCCCAGATATGTTAGAGAAACCAGGAAAACAATTCCTACTAGACCCGCATGAAATCTCATGAAAGTTTCAACGGCGAAATAGAACGAAAACTCTTGCCTTTCCAAATCATTTAAGCTTTCCTGC
>NC_140224.1:462216-524716 GCF_951802725.1 Rutilus rutilus
TTCGAGTGTTCAGGTCTTCGGGTGTTCAAGTGTTCAGGTCTTCGAGTGTTCAGGTCTTCGGGTCTTCGGGTGTTCAAGTGTTCAGGTCTTCAAGTGTTCAGGTCTTCAAGTGTTCAGGTCTACGGGTGTTCGGGTCTTCGGGTCTTCGGGTGTTCAAGTGTTCAGGTCTTCGGGGTGTTCAAGTGTTCAGGTCTTCAAGTGTTCAGGTCTTCGGGTCTTCGGGTGTTCAAGTGTTCAGGTCTTCGAGTGTTCATGTCTTCGGGTCTTCGGGTGTTCAAGTGTTCAGGTCTTCAAGTGTTCAGGTCTTCAAGTGTTCAGGTCTACGGGGTGTTCGGGTCTTCGGGTGTTCAAGTGTTCAGGTCTTCGAGTGTTTCAGGTCTTCGGGTCTTCGGGTGTTCAAGTGTTCAGGTCTTCGAGTGTTCAGGTCTTCGGGTCTTCGGGTGTTCAAGTGTTCAGGGTCTTCAAGTGTTCAGGTCTTTCAAGTGGTTCAGGTCTACGGGTGTTCGGGTCTTCGGGTTTTCGGGTGTTCAAGTGTTCAGGTCTTCGGGTGTTCAAAGTGTTCAGGTCTTCAAGTGTTCAGGTCTTCGGGTCTTCGGGTGTTCAAGTGTTCAGGTCTTCGAGTGTTCAGGTCTTCGGGTGTTCGGGTGTTCGGGTGTTCAAGTGTTCGGGTGTTCGGGTCTTCGGGTCTTCGGGTGTTCGGGTCTTCGGGTGTTCAAGTGTTCGGGTGTTCAAGTGTTCAGGTCTTCAAGTGTTCAGGTCTACGGGTGTTCGGGTCTTCGGGTTCTTCGGGTGTTCAAGTGTTCAGGTCTTCGGGTGTTCAAGTGTTCAGGTCTTCGAGTGTTCAGGTCTTCGGGTGTTCGGGTGTGTTCAAGTGTTCAGGTCTTCGAGTGTTCAGGTCTTCGGGTCTTCGGTGTTCAAGTGTTCAGGTCTTCAAGTGTTCAGGTCTTCAAGTGTTCAGGTCTACGGGTGTTCGGGTCTTCGGGGTCTTCGGCTGTTCAAGTGTTCAGGTCTTCGAGTGTTCAGGTCTTCAAGTGTTCAGGTCTACGGGTGTTCGGGCCTTCGGGTGTTCAAGTGGTTCAGGTCTTCAAGTGTTCAGGTCTTCAAGTGTTCAGGTCTACGGGTGTTCGGGTCTTCGGGGTCTTCGGCTGTTCAAGTGTTCAGGTCTTCGAGTGTTCAGGTCTTCGGGTCTTCGGGTGTTCAAGTGTTCAGGTCTTCAAGTGTTCAGGTCTTCAAGTGTTCAGGTCTACGGGTGTTCGGGTCTTCGGGTCTTCGGCTGTTCAAGTGTTCAGGTCTTCGAGTGTTCAGGTCTACGGGTGTTCGGGTCCTTCGGGTCTTCGGGTGTTCAAGTGCGCGTCGCGTCTGAACGCGTTGTTGTCTTTGGAGCTCCATCGATTTGATTTATAAATCTTGATTTTATTCTTTAACTTACAACAAACAACAAACATTTTCTACTTTACCTCACTGAGAAGCACTACTGCTCAACCCTCATAGTTACAACGCGGACTGTTGAGCAGACGCGTCTCAAGCCTATTAGTGATCCAACGCTGGATACTCCTATAGGTTACTCCCGTGGATCACGGCTGAACGCGTCTTCTCAACACTCACTTACAAACATTTTTCGCCTATCGTGCGTCTACTCTACAACCGTACCACTAAAAAGACGGATTATATCTAAAACTTCAGTCATAAATTAGTATTAATATTGATAGCATCACTGGTAGCTTCGTTGCTAACTTACTGTCCATCTGTTAAAATGGCGAATATATCAGATGAAAGTAGTCTACCTTTTGGTGCAGGTGAGGACACATTTGAGCTGCACGCACTGCAGTCTGAGCTGGAAGCTGTTGAGAAACAGATCCACGACCTTTTATTGAGACAAGCCGAGCTGATAGACCGGCGGTTAGCTCTTGAAACATCACGCGCCGATGCACACAAATCAGAGATTAACGTTACTAACCCGCTGACTCCGACTTCGTCTACTCCGTGCGTTTCTCAACATAGGTCCCGAGCGCCGAGGTCGCGATCAGCCATGGTCTCGTTCACTCCGGCTCCAACACGCCACCACGAAGCCTGGGTGGTTCCGCAGCGGAAGACGCGAGTCAGGTCTAGACCAAGACTCTCTCCGACCCTCCCGGTTTTCGAGTTATCCACACAAAACCGCTTCTCCCCTCTTCGCGAAACAGAACGCGATGCTGTGATCATCGGCGATTCCATCATTCGGCACGTACGCGCAACGTTAGGTAAAAGTCACTGCTTTCCTGGTGCTCGTGTTTCTGAAATCGCTACTCACGTTCCCGAGATTCTGAACGGTGACGAGCGCGTCGGAACTGTTGTCCTGCACGCGGGAGTGAACGACATCAGGATGCGCCAGACAGAGATTCTGAAGAAAGACTTCAGGAATCTGATCGATACGGTACGCAGCACATCGCCTGAAACAACGATCATAGTGTCAGGACCGCTTCCCACGGACCGACTAGGACATGAAAAGTTTAGCAGATTATTTGCGCTAAATGAATGGTTAATGTCATGGTGCAATGAGCAGAAACTGCTCTTTGTAAATAATTGGAATCTGTTTTGGGAGCGTCCTAGGCTTTTCCGTGCCGATGGCTTACACCCAAGCAGATTCGGAGCAGATCTTCTGTCGGATAACATCTCCAAAATGTTAAATACCTTTTGACTAGTAACCAAAAGTCCAAATCATAGTCTCTGCTGCACCAATTTAACTGATATAAATACTAGTGTAGAATATTGCATAGAAACCGTGTCTATTCCTCGTTTAGTGAGATCAAATAACAAATCTACTGCAGGATCTAGGAAAAATCTAATTGTTATTAAAACAGAAAATGTTGCTATTAGTAAACAAAAACAATTTCTAAAGCTAGGTCTTCTAAACATTAGATCACTCACACCTAAGGCAGTTATTGTAAATGAAATAGTCACAGATAATAGCTTCGATGTACTTTGCCTTACTGAAACCTGGCTTAAACCAAATGATTATTTCGGTCTAAATGAGTCTGCTCCTCCTGGATACTCCTATAAGCATGAGCCCCGTCTGATTGGTCGTGGCGGTGGTGTTGCGACAATTTATAGAGATATTCTCAATGTTACTCAGAAAGCGGGTTATAAGTTTATTTCGTTTGAAGTACTTGTACTAAATGTTACGTTCTTAGATGTTAGAAAAACATCCCTATTATCTCTAGCCTTGGCTACCGTATATAGACCGCCTGGGCCTTACGCTGATTTCCTAAAAGAGTTTGCAGATTTTCTCTCAGACCTATTAGTCAATGTCGATAAAGCATTAATTGTTGGAGATTTTAACATACACGTAGATAATCCAAATGATGCGTTAGGGGCTGCGTTTACAGATTTATTAAATTCATTTGGGGTCAAGCAAAACGTCACCGGACCAACTCATCGTCTTAATCATACACTCGATTTAATTATATCACATGGAACCGATCCAACCGATATAGATATTATACCGCAAAGTGATGAAGTCACTGACCATTACATGGTAACTTGCATATTACGTACTGCTGTAATATGTCATGCGGTGCCGCGTTATCAACCAGGCAGAACAATCCTTCCATCCACCATAGATAATTTCTCAAATTGCTTATCTGATCTGTCTCAGCTGCTGCCTGAACCCAAACAAACAGATGAACTAGAAGAACTAACTAGCACTATGAGCACTATTCTCTCTAGAACATTGGATGTTGTTGCACCTATTAGATTAAAAAAGGTCAGAGAGAAAATTAAAGCACCGTGGTACAACAATACTACGCATGTTCTAAAGAGAGAAACCCGTATTTTAGAGCGTAAATGGAAACAAACTAATTTAGAGGTCTTTAGAATCGCGTGGAAAGACAGTATGTCACGTTATAAAAAGGCCCTAAAAGCAGCCAGGGCTGAGCACCTCCGCAAACTAATAGAAAATAACCAAAATAATCCAAGGTTTTTATTTAACACCGTGGCTAGACTAACAAATAAACAGACATCACCCGAACAAAATTTCCCGTTACAGTTTAGTAGTAATGATTTTATGAAGTTCTTCACTGAGAAAATAGAAAGCATCAGAACCACAATTGTAAACGTTCAATCTTCAGTTGCGCCTTATAATTCAGCCTTAATTATCACCCCGCAAGAACAATTACAGTGCTTTACAACTATAGAACAAATAGAGTTAAATAAACTTATCACTTCCTCTAAAACAACAACATGTTTATTAGATCCGATACCAACTAAACTACTGAAAGAAGTGTTACCTGTAGTGGAAGAGCCTCTCCTTAATATTATTAACTCGTCTTTATCTTTAGGTCATGTTCCAAGAACATTTAAACTGGCAGTTATAAAACCTCTCATTAAGAAACCACAATTAGATCATAATAACCTAGCAAATTATAGACCCATTTCAAATCTTCTATTTATGTCTAAAATATTAGAAAAAGTGGTGTCCGCTCAATTGTGTTCTTTCTTGCAAGAAAATGATATCTATGAGAAGTTTCAGTCTGGTTTCAGGCCGCACCATAGCACTGAAACTGCGCTCGTTAAAATCACAAATGATTTACTTTTAGCTTCTGACCAAGGCTGTATCTCAATACTAGTTTTACTTGATCTTAGTGCTGCGTTCGATACTATAGATCACACAATACTCTTAGATCGACTACAAAATTATACTGGTGTTCAAGGACAAGCATTAAGCTGGTTTAGATCATACTTATCTGACCGCTACCATTTTGTCTATTTAAATGGAGAAAAATCGATCATAACTCCAGTAAACTATGGAGTGCCGCAGGGATCTGTGTTAGGCCCTCTATTATTCTCAGTATATATGATGCCACTTGGAAATATTATAAGGAAACATGGAATTAGTTTCCATTGTTATGCTGATGACACTCAAATATATATTTCATCACGGCCAGATGAAAACGCTAAATTATCCAAATTGACAGAGTGTGTTAAAGATATAAAAGATTGGATGACGCGTAATTTTCATTTATTAAATCCAGACAAAACAGAGGTACTACTTATCGGTTCAAAAAACCGCCCACAAAACCTCTCGCAATACAACTTTAATATAGTAGGATGTCCTGTTACTTTATCCTCTACAGTAAAAGACCTGGGTGTTATACTCGATTGCAACCTGTCTTTCAAAAATCATATTTCATATGTTACAAAAACCGCCTTTTTCCACCTTAGAAACATTGCTAAGCTACGTAATATGCTATCAGTTTCTGATGCAGAAAAGTTAGTTCATGCATTCATGACCTCGAGACTAGATTACTGTAATGCTTTATTAGCCGGTTGTCCTGCATCCTCAATTAACAAGCTACAGTTAGTCCAAAATGCCGCCGCTAGAGTTCTTACTAGATCAAGAAAATATGATCATATAACACCGATTTTATCATCACTGCATTGGTTACCTATAAAGTTCCGTATTAATTACAAGGTATTGCTACTGACTTATAAAGCCCTAAACGGCTTAGCTCCAGTCTATTTAACGGATCTTCTATCGCCCTATAATCCATCGCGCTCTTTAAGATCACTAAATTCAAGGCTTTTGGTCATACCTAGGATATCCAGAACCACCAAAGGAGGGAGAGCATTTTCATATTTAGCTCCAAAACTCTGGAATAGCCTTCCTGATACTGTTCGTTGCTCAGACTCGCTCTCCCAGTTTAAAACTAGATTAAAGTCGCATCTCTTCAGCCAGGCATTCATATAATATTTTTAATCTTACAGTTCAAATTACAATCCGGCCTCTAGTTAATAAACGCCAGAGGAGAACTGGCCCCCGACTGAGCCTGGGTTCTCCCAAGGTTTTTTTTTTCTCCATTGGGTCACCTGATGGAGTTTTAGGACACTATTAGGTCACTTGATGGAGTTTTTCGGTTCCTTGCCACTGTTGCCTTTGGCTTGCTCAGTTGGGGATATTCTGGGGATATCTAATTTGATTTTATCAATAAATTCCACTAGAAACAAACCTTGTTGTATTATTTTAATTTAATACTGTGAAGCTGCTTTGATACAATCTGTATTGTGAAAAGCGCTATACAAATATACTTGACTTGACTTGACTTGACTTCAGGTCTTCGGGTCTTCGGGTGTTCAAGTGTTCAGGTCTTCGGGTGTTCAAGTGTTCAGGTCTTCAAGTGTTCAGGTCTTCGGGTCTTCGGGTCTTCGGGTCTTCGGGTGTTCAAGTGTTCAGGTCTTCGAGTGTTCATGTCTTCGGGTCTTCGGGTGTTCAAGTGTTCAGGTCTTCGAGTGTTCATGTCTTCGGGTCTTCGGGTGTTCAAGTGTTCAGGTCTTCGAGTGTTCATGTCTTCGGGTCTTCGGGTGTTCAAGTGTTCAGGTCTTCGAGTGTTCATGTCTTCGGGTCTTCGGGTGTTCAAGTGTTCAGGTCTTCAAGTGTTCAGGTCTTCAAGTGTTCAGGTCTACGGGTGTTCGGGTCTTCGGGTGTTCAAGTGTTCAGGTCTTCGAGTGTTCAGGTCTTCGGGTCTTCGGGTGTTCAAGTGTTCAGGTCTTCGAGTGTTCAGGTCTTCGGGTCTTCGGGTGTTCAAGTGTTCAGGTCTTCAAGTGTTCAGGTCTTCAAGTGTTCAGGTCTACGGGTGTTCGGGTCTTCGGGTGTTCAAGTGTTCAGGTCTTCGAGTGTTCAGGTCTTCAAGTGTTCAGGTCTTCGGGTCTTCGGGTGTTCAAGTGTTCAGGTCTTCGAGTGTTCAGGTCTTCGGGTGTTCGGGTGTTCAAGTGTTCGGGTGTTCGGGTCTTCGGGTCTTCGGGTGTTCGGGTCTTCGGGTGTTCAAGTGTTCGGGTGTTCAAGTGTTCAGGTCTTCAAGTGCTCAGGTCTACGGGTGTTCGGGTCTTCGGGTCTTCGGGTGTTCAAGTGTTCAGGTCTTCGGGTGTTCAAGTGTTCAGTTCTTCGAGTGTTCAGGTCTTCGGGTGTTCGGGTGTTCAAGTGTTCGGGTGTTCGGGTCTTCGGGTGTTCGGGTGTTCGGGTCTTCGGGTGTTCAAGTGTTCGGGTGTTCAAGTGTTCAGGTCTTCAAGTGTTCAGGTCTACGGGTGTTCAAGTGTTCGGGTGTTCGGGCCTTCGGGTCTTCGGGTGTTCAAGTGTTCGGGTCTTCGGGTGTTCGGGTGTTCAAATGTTCAGGTCTTCAATTGTTCAGGTCTTCAATTGTTCAGGTCTTCGGGTGTTCGGGTGTTCAAGTGTTCGGGTCTTCGGGTCTTCGGGTGTTTGGGTGTTCGGATGTTCGGGTGTTTGGGTCTTCAAGTGTTCAGGTCTTCGGGTGTTCAAGTGTTTGGGTGTTCAGGTGTTCGGGTCTTCGGGTGTTCGGGTCTTCGGGTGTTCGGGTCTTCGGGTGTTCGGGTGTTCGGGTCTTCGGGTCTTCAGGTCTTCAGGTGTTCAGGTCTTCAAGGCTTCAGGTGTTCGGGTATTCGGGTCTTCGGGTGTTTGGGTGTTTAGATGTTCAGGTCTTCATGTCTTCAGGTGTTCAGGTCTTCATGTCTTCAGGTGTTCAGGTGTTCAGGTCTTCATGTCTTCAGGTCTTCAGGTCTTCAGGTGTTAGGGTATTCAGGTGTTCAGGTATTCGGGTCTTCGGCTGTTCAGGTGTTCAGGTGTTCAGGTGTTCAGGTGTTCAGGTTGCACATCAGCGCGCTTCTTTTTGTTAATGTATAAATACAGATGTTGCTGGAGATTTTCATGTGTTCTGTAAGCGTGGCCTGTGAAACGGGCCGGTTCTGAAGAGCACGTTGTGTAACTCATTGAGCCGCACCGGCAGCACATGTGAGTTCAGACTCCCACTGAGAGCTAATGGATGGAGGGCCCTTTATGTCATTCTCCAGCAGAATAAATGCTTCAGACGGGACACTTACAAAAGCCTAGATCTGGAGTGCAATTAGATGAATCAGCACAATCACTCCTGAGGGAAAGGTTTTAATGCCTTTGAATTTTGATAATCTTATATGTGCAAACAATTATAAGCCTGTGACCTTTGTAAGAATGACAGTGATTTTATATGCTAAGTTAGTTTGAATATTTTTTTCTCCACCGACAAAAATAATTCAGAAAGAAGCCCAGCATCTAGTTTTGTGCGTCATATATGATAGCGTTTTGTGTTCAGTCTGCTCCAGATCCGGGTTTTCATTCTCACATATTACACAGATAAGCATATATAAAGCATGTATATAAAGTGATATAAACAGTGAATATTAGCTGCTCAACCAAACATATTTGAGGAGCAGAACTGAATGTTGAACAAGACAAGAGTGAACCATGGACCAGTCTAATCTGATCTAATCTGCAACATTCATATAAAAATGAAGATTTGGTGATGGCACAGGATAAAAAGACTTAGAGAGCAGATCCGAGGTGAGGTCGTAAATCCTGACGGAGCTCCCTGTATGTCTGCGACAGCTGCATGTGTGTCAGGATCGAGCGGCAACCTTCCAGTCTCTCTTGTGAAGCCAACACAGAAGTGACTTAAACTTCTATTCATGGACTGGCAGGCTCCAAAAGAGCGTAAATCCCATAGACCCCCATGTTAAAATGCCCAACTTTACAGCAGAAAAAAATGTGTTTACAGTCTGGTGCAAAAATAGTTTGTGGTCTATATAGCTAATTTTGCCCTTCATGAAAACTGTGAGAGGGGTGAATTTTTTTATAACTCATCCGTTTAAATTCTATTAAGCCTTAAAGTTCTGCATAATTAAGGGCGTGGCCGCTTGAGTGACTTGTGGATTGCCGCTACTGTCACTGCTAGCCGTTTGTCTGCTGTCTGTTAGCGTCACGTTACCTCAGCTAATCCCGCCGCTGAACTTGCCATCTCTGCCGTGTTTGTGCTTTTTTCGGGATTATTTCATACAATTTAGTTCACGCATTATACCTTCGCCTACGCTGTTGGATTCCGTCGTCGTCGAGTATTACCTCTGTGAACATGCACTCATGGATGTCTGACAATTTTCAGATTTAAAAACGTCTATAGATATAGAGGCTACACTCGTTCTGTGGTACCGTCTATTCACGGAACAGATAGACTATATGCTTATTTAACTTTTTAGGGTTAAATAAAAAGTACCGTCAGATGAAATCCTCAAGTCATCTGTCACTTTAGCGCGAGGTCCTGCGATCACACACTGGCACAGCACTTGCAACTGTACTGCCAGTAGCATATAGCATTAGCTCCGTAGCCTGAGCAAACTCGATCACGTCGAGCTAGGGGGCGTGGTTTCAGCAACAGACTCCTCAGCTCCACCCACGTCTCACCTCTTTGCCCATTTTCGTTTATGTGACGCGCTGCCAAGATGGCGACGGCCGGCTCCGCCCACTTTGGGCTTTAAAAATGCTCTTCAGAAACACTATTTTTTTCTGTGGTCAGGATCCACTGGGAATGTTGCTGCATTCAGTTTGTGTGTGTTCATAAACGATGGCAGAATGAAAATCAGAATGATCCAGTTTTCATGATCCTAATCTTTTAAGCACATTGATGCTTCCTGATCCGTGATGATCACTTCTACAAACTCACATATCACCTTGATCCCGAGGCAATATTCCAACACACATTTTAAAGCTAAACTTGGGCAGAAATCTTCTGAACAAAATGGAGAGGAATGCAGACATCTGAGAGCATCTGTGGGTGTATGTGCAGAGATCGCATCCCTCAAGGCTTAGAGAGAGAGAGAGAGAGAGAGAGAGAGGGAGAGAGAGAGAGAGAGAGAGAGAGAGAGAGAGAGAGAGAGAGAGAGAGAGACAGAGAGAGAGAGAGAGAGAGAGAGAGAGAGAGAGAGAGAGAGAGAGACAGAGAGACAGAGAGAGAGAGGCAACATTCACTCCATCCACTCCAAAAAACTAGTAATGCTTAATTAAACTTTAAAATGATTGAATATTGTAATATTTTCATTTATATATTAATATTATTTTTTTTAGCTTGAGAAGGCACAGAAACATGATTGACATTATAGAATGTTTAAAATGTTTTTAAAGCATCGGTTTCAACTCATCATGAAAGGGAAGTTGCGCCGGTCTTTTCTCCTCTATTGTGCCGTATATCGAGTGAAACGCTTCTGGAACAAGAACAAATGTGGGCGGGGCTTGATTGTGTCTGTGGGGAATTGATTGGCTGGTTGGCTGGTTGTGGTTTGCTATTGGCTGATCTCATGTGAGTGACAGGTTGCCCCGCCCTCATCATCAGAGAAGAGAAGAGATGCTGCAAGAGGAACTTATTCTGATTCAAGATTACCAGGATCATGAATTCAACTCAATCACAGATAAATCGTTTAGAATAAACACTATTATATTCCATTAAAAAAGTCAGTTTTGATTTCATGGTGTCTTTCAGAGATCGACATAGTTCTTGTCATTCTCAGTGAGTTGAATAGAGTTGTGTAATGCCTCACGTCTCAGCCTGATCTGATGAGCTTCCTGAGAGTTATTAATATTGAGTCTGGCTCATCCCCAACAGCTCATCCGACGTGTGTAATCACAGGTACACACTCCACAATGCTGTCAAACCCTTTCTCTGTTTTTCACACCGTTTTGAAGCTCCAGGCCAGATTTATTACGAATAATGACAAAACAGGTAATAATAATGAGAGGAATCAGTAAAGCACAATTAATGAATACAAGAGTCGGAAGAATATTATATTAACCCATGCACTGTCGATTTTATTATTCGCACATTAAGCATAATTCATGATCTGGTTTAAGTGTGGATGCCGAACACGTATCAGGAACTCATCTCCTGGAGACGGAACAGTACAAGTGTAATTATCATTTAGTGTAATTACATTAACCTTCTGATGAACGGCTCACAGCTCGAGATCATGCCGTCTCCCCGCCATCTCTTCATCAGAATCCTCCAGTTTCTCCAAGCCAGATTCTGTTAGAGATACAGCAGTGTAGGCAAGCATGAAAACATTTAATTAAAGCCAGTGAAGTCAGTCACACATGGGTGATCAGGAGCCCGAGGGACAACGGTCTGATGGAGGAGGGATGCGGATACACAAACTTCCCAGAGAACTTTATTCCAAACACTGGGTGATAATACATGCATCTGTGGCTTAACAATCCGCTCCTGTTTATCACAATAACAAGACTTCTGTTCATCTTCACCCAGTAAATGAAAGTAGTCTAATCTATTCTAATGAAGTTTCTCCATGCAGTTTGAATGCAGCCAATCGAGTTCTAAAGGACGATATTTAACTGGGATCTATAGACTTTTACTCCACCTTCCTGAGTGTCTTTATTTCTATAGCGCTTTATACAGTACTGACTGTTTCACAGAAGCTTCAGAGTAATAAACACGAAAATAATGATCAATGATGCAATGAAGCAGCTCTAAAAAGTGTCATAGTTCAGCTGGATTCAGTTCAATAACTGTAAAGTTAAAGAAGTAGTTCATTTCAGCTGAAAACAGTGATGTCATCATCCGCTCAGTGGTGTGTTTCCCGAAAGCATCGCTAGCCAACTATAGTCGCAAGTTCCGTCCGTTATCAGCAGTTCAGCGAGTCGGTGTTTCCCGAAACCATCGTTCTAACAAACATTCGCAAACCGCATCGCAGAGTTGTGTGTGTGTTGTTCAGTGCAATCTAAGTCTTTCATTTAGAATACATACAAATGTCATTTACGTCTTTTAGTTCGTCAAGAGATTTAAAGTGTTGTTTCTGAAGAGTGCGCATGTGTGAACGAGCTCTAGTGCGTAAGAACGAGTCTATGACTGAATCTGGAAATAAAGCAAAATAACTGAGAAAAATTAGAATTAGTCCTCAGATGACATGTTCATCATTTACAGCAAAACATCTCGCATTAATTAGATCTCAAACAGATTCATTAACAGTAGTTATTACTCCAACACCTGCTGACATCATCAACCAACGTGGATGAACGACCAATTTGTGACAATACGCTTTCGGGAAACAGTCGAGACTAGCTAGTGGATTTCTTCAACGATGCATCGTACTATAGTAGTGAAGCACGAGTTACAGTGCTGTACGGGAAACACACTCCAGTTTAGTTCTCATTTAAAAGTGTCTCGACCGACTAGACAAGTCATGTGTAATCCAGCTTTCCAATACTAGAAATGGAAATCCTTCTGTATTTAATGCTGGCAATAATATCATGCATATTTAGCCAACATGTCCAGTTGGACAACTTGATGAATCATTTTTGTGAATGAAATAAAAGATTTAATCTAAATGTAATCATCTTTCTGAAGTGATTGTAATGCTGTGTGGATGTCAGAGTTTAATGTTGCTGAAGCAGCCGGTGTTTCTTCAGGCAAAAGCCTCTCATTTGTGTGTTTGTCTAGATGTGTTTATTTACAGCGCATAATATCACAATCTTATTATCTTTCATGATCCACTTTCTGGCTTAGATTGCGGCTTTCAAAGCAAATTACCTGCGGTGTCTTGAGGATTATAATTTCATTGATTTTCCCTGTTGCTCTTGGCCTTTGAGCCAAGATTGGCATTATGATTTATTTGAGGAGTGTTGAAGGTGTTGATGTATTTCATGATGACGGTGGTAAACGAGGGTTAGTGTTGCTGGTTTCTCCATCTCAGTGTGTGAAGGTGTTGATGTTGTTCATGATGACGGTGGTAAACGAGGGTTAGTGTTGCTGGTTCCTCCATCTCAGTGTGTGAAGGTGTTGATGTTGTTCATGATGACGGTGGTAAACGAAGGTTAGTGTTTCTGGTTTCTCCATCTCAGTGTGTGAAGGTGTTGATGTTGTTCATGATGACGGTGGTAAACGAGGGTTAGTGTTGCTGGTTTCTCCATCTCAGTGTGTGAAGGTGTTGATGTTGTTCATGATGACGGTGGTAAACGAGGGTTAGTGTTTCTGGTTTCTCCATCTCAGTGTGTGAAGGTGTTGATGTTGTTCATGATGACGGTGGTAAACGAGGGTTAGTGTTTCTGGTTCCTCCATCTCAGTGTGTGAAGGTGATGATGTTGTTCATGATGACGGTGGTAAACGAGGGTTAGTGTTGCTGGTTTCTCCATCTCAGTGTGTGAAGGTGTTGTTCATGATGACGGTGGTAAACGAGGGTTAGTGTTTCTGGTTTCTCCATCTCAGTGTGTGAAGGTGTTGATGTTGTTCATGATGACGGTGGTAAACGAGGGTTAGTGTTTCTGGTTTCTCCATCTCAGTGTGTGAAGGTGTTGATGTTGTTCATGATGACGGTGGTAAACGAGGGTTAGTGTTGCTGGTTTCTCCATCTCAGTGTGTGAAGGTGTTGATGTTGTTCATGATGACGGTGGTAAACGAGGGTTAGTGTTTCTGGTTTCTCCATCTCAGTGTGTGAAGGTGTTGATGTTGTTCATGATGACGGTGGTAAACGAGGGTTAGTGTTTCTGGTTCCTCCATCTCAGTGTGTGAAGGTGATGATGTTGTTCATGATGACGGTGGTAAACGAGGGTTAGTGTTGCTGGTTTCTCCATCTCAGTGTGTGAAGGTGTTGATGTTGTTCATGATGACGGTGGTAAACGAGGGTTAGTGTTTCTGGTTTCTCCATCTCAGTGTGTGAAGGTGTTGATGTTGTTCATGATGACGGTGGTAAACGAGGGTTAGTGTTGCTGGTTTCTCCATCTCAGTGTGTGAAGGTGTTGATGTTGTTCACGATGACGGTGGTAAACGAGGGTTAGTGTTGCTGGTTTCTCCATCTCAGTGTGTGAAGGTGTTGATGTTGTTCATGATGACGGTGGTAAACGAGGGTTAGTGTTTCTGGTTTCTCCATCTCAGTGTGTGAAGGTGTTGATGTTGTTCACGATGACGGTGGTAAACGAGGGTTAGTGTTTCTGGTTTCTCCATCTCAGTGTGTGAAGGTGTTGATGTTGTTCATGATGACGGTGGTAAACGAGGGTTAGTGTTTCTGGTTTCTCCATCTCAGTGTGTGAAGGTGTTGATGTTGTTCATGATGACGGTGGTAAACGAGGGTTAGTGTTTCTGGTTTCTCCATCTCAGTGTGTGAAGGTGTTGATGTTGTTCACGATGACGGTGGTAAACGAGGGTTAGTGTTGCTGGTTTCTCCATCTCAGTGTGTGAAGGTGTTGATGTTGTTCATGATGACGGTGGTAAACGAGGGTTAGTGTTTCTGGTTTCTCCATCTCAGTGTGTGAAGGTGTTGATGTTGTTCACGATGACGGTGGTAAACGAGGGTTAGTGTTTCTGGTTTCTCCATCTCAGTGTGTGAAGGTGTTGATGTTGTTCATGATGACGGTGGTAAACGAGGGTTAGTGTTTCTGGTTTCTCCATCTCAGTGTGTGAAGGTGTTGATGTTGTTCATGATGACGGTGGTAAACGAGGGTTAGTGTTTCTGGTTTCTCCATCTCAGTGTGTGAAGGTGTTGATGTTGTTCATGATGACGGTGGTAAACGAGGGTTAGTGTTTCTGGTTTCTCCATCTCAGTGTGTGAAGGTGTTGATGTTGTTCATGATGACGGTGGTAAACGAGGGTTAGTGTTTCTGGTTTCTCCATCTCAGTGTGTGAAGGTGTTGATGTTGTTCACGATGACGGTGGTAAACGAGGGTTAGTGTTTCTGGTTTCTCCATCTCAGTGTGTGAAGGTGTTGATGTTGTTCACGATGACGGTGGTAAACGAGGGTTAGTGTTTCTGGTTTCTCCATCTCAGTGTGTGAAGGTGTTGATGTTGTTCACGATGACGGTGGTAAACGAGGGTTAGTGTTTCTGGTTTCTCCATCTCAGTGTGTGAAGGTGTTGATGTTGTTCATGATGACGGTGGTAAACGAGGGTTAGTGTTTCTGGTTCCTCCATCTCAGTGTGTGAAGGTGATGATGTTGTTCATGATGACGGTGGTAAACGAGGGTTAGTGTTGCTGGTTTCTCCATCTCAGTGTGTGAAGGTGTTGATGTTGTTCACGATGACGGCGGTAAACGAGGGTTAGTGTTTCTGGTTTCTCCGTCTCAGTGTGTGAAGGTGATGATGTTGTTCACGATGACGGTGGTAAACGAGGGTTAGTGTTGCTGGTTTCTCCGTCTCAGTGTGTGAAGGTGTTGATGTTGTTCATGATGACGGTGGTAAACGAGGGTTAGTGTTGCTGGTTTCTCCGTCTCAGTGTGTGAAGGTGATGATGTTGTTCATGATGACGGTGGTAAACGAGGGTTAGTGTTTCTGGTTCCTCCGTCTCAGTGTGTGAAGGTGTTGATGTTGTTCACGATGACGGCGGTAAACGAGGGTTAGTGTTTCTGGTTTCTCCGTCTCAGTGTGTGAAGGTGTTGATGTTGTTCACGATGACGGCGGTAAACGAGGGTTAGTGTTTCTGGTTTCTCCATCTCAGTGTGTGAAGGTGTTGATGTTGTTCACGATGACGGCGGTAAACGAGGGTTAGTGTTTCTGGTTTCTCCATCTCAGTGTGTGAAGGTGTTGATGTATTTCATGATGACGGTGGTAAACGAGGGTTAGTGTTTCTGGTTTCTCCATCTCAGTGTGTGAAGGTGTTGATGTTGTTCATGATGACGGTGGTAAACGAGGGTTAGTGTTTCTGGTTTCTCCATCTCAGTGTGTGAAGGTGTTGATGTTGTTCACGATGACGGTGGTAAACGAGGGTTAGTGTTTCTGGTTCCTCCATCTCAGTGTGTGAAGGTGTTGATGTTGTTCATGATGACGGTGGTAAACGAGGGTTAGTGTTTCTGGTTCCTCCATCTCAGTGTGTGAAGGTGTTGATGTTGTTCACGATGACGGTGGTAAACGAGGGTTAGTGTTTCTGGTTTCTCCATCTCAGTGTGTGAAGGTGTTGATGTATTTCATGATGACGGTGGTAAACGAGGGTTAGTGTTGCTGGTTTCTCCATCTCAGTGTGTGAAGGTGTTGATGTTGTTCATGATGACGGTGGTAAACGAGGGTTAGTGTTTCTGGTTTCTCCATCTCAGTGTGTGAAGGTGATGATGTTGTTCATGATGACGGTGGTAAACGAGGGTTAGTGTTGCTGGTTCCTCCATCTCAGTGTGTGAAGGTGATGATGTTGTTCATGATGACGGTGGTAAACGAGGGTTAGTGTTTCTGGTTTCTCCATCTCAGTGTGTGAAGGTGTTGATGTTGTTCATGATGACGGTGGTAAACGAGGGTTAGTGTTTCTGGTTCCTCCATCTCAGTGTGTGAAGGTGTTGATGTTGTTCACGATGACGGTGGTAAACGAGGGTTAGTGTTTCTGGTTTCTCCATCTCAGTGTGTGAAGGTGTTGATGTTGTTCATGATGATGGTGGTAAACGAGGGTTAGTGTTTCTGGTTCCTCCATCTCAGTGTGTGAAGGTGTTGATGTTGTTCACGATGACGGTGGTAAACGAGGGTTAGTGTTTCTGGTTTCTTTCTCCATCTCAGTGTGTGAAGGTGTTGATGTTGTTCACGATGACGGTGGTAAACGAGGGTTAGTGTTTCTGGTTTCTCCATCTCAGTGTGTGAAGGTGTTGATGTTGTTCACAATGACGGTGGTAAACGAGGGTTAGTGTTTCTGGTTCCTCCATCTCAGTGTGTGAAGGTGTTGATGTTGTTCACAATGACGGTGGTAAACGAGGGTTAGTGTTTCTGGTTTCTCCATCTCAGTGTGTGAAGGTGTTGATGTTGTTCATGATGACGGTGGTAAACGAGGGTTAGTGTTTCTGGTTTCTCCATCTCAGTGTGTGAAGGTGATGATGTTGTTCATGATGACGGTGGTAAACGAGGGTTAGTGTTGCTGGTTCCTCCATCTCAGTGTGTGAAGGTGATGATGTTGTTCATGATGACGGTGGTAAACGAGGGTTAGTGTTTCTGGTTTCTCCATCTCAGTGTGTGAAGGTGTTGATGTTGTTCATGATGACGGTGGTAAACGAGGGTTAGTGTTTCTGGTTCCTCCATCTCAGTGTGTGAAGGTGTTGATGTTGTTCATGATGACGGTGGTAAACGAGGGTTAGTGTTTCTGGTTTCTCCATCTCAGTGTGTGAAGGTGTTGTTCATGATGACGGTGGTAAACGAGGGTTAGTGTTTCTGGTTTCTCCATCTCAGTGTGTGGTAAACGAGGGTTAGTGTTTCTGGTTTCTCCATCTCAGTGTGTGAAGGTGATGATGTTGTTCATGATGACGGTGGTAAACGAGGGTTAGTGTTTCTGGTTTCTCCATCTCAGTGTGTGAAGGTAATGATGTTGTTCATGATGACGGTGGTAAACGAGGGTTAGTGTTTCTGGTTTCTCCATCTCAGTGTGTGAAGGTGTTGATGTTGTTCACAATGACGGTGGTAAACGAGGGTTAGTGTTTCTGGTTTCTCCATCTCAGTGTGTGAAGGTGATGATGTTGTTCACGATGACGGTGGTAAACGAGGGTTAGTGTTTCTGGTTCCTCCATCTCAGTGTGTGAAGGTGTTGATGTTGTTCACGATGACGGTGGTAAACGAGGGTTAGTGTTTCTGGTTTCTCCATCTCAGTGTGTGAAGGTGTTGATGTTGTTCATGATGACGGTGGTAAACGAGGGTTAGTGTTTCTGGTTTCTTTCTCCATCTCAGTGTGTGAAGGTGTTGATGTTGTTCATGATGACGGTGGTAAACGAGGGTTAGTGTTTCTGGTTTCTTTCTCCATCTCAGTGTGTGAAGGTGTTGATGTTGTTCACGATGACGGTGGTAAACGAGGGTTAGTGTTTCTGGTTTCTCCATCTCAGTGTGTGAAGGTGTTGATGTTGTTCATGATGATGGTGGTAAACGAGGGTTAGTGTTTCTGGTTCCTCCATCTCAGTGTGTGAAGGTGTTGATGTTGTTCACGATGACGGTGGTAAACGAGGGTTAGTGTTTCTGGTTTCTTTCTCCATCTCAGTGTGTGAAGGTGTTGATGTTGTTCACGATGACGGTGGTAAACGAGGGTTAGTGTTTCTGGTTTCTCCATCTCAGTGTGTGAAGGTGTTGATGTTGTTCACAATGACGGTGGTAAACGAGGGTTAGTGTTTCTGGTTCCTCCATCTCAGTGTGTGAAGGTGTTGATGTTGTTCACGATGACGGTGGTAAACGAGGGTTAGTGTTTCTGGTTTCTCCATCTCAGTGTGTGAAGGTGTTGATGTTGTTCACGATGACGGTGGTAAACGAGGGTTAGTGTTTCTGGTTTCTTTCTCCATCTCAGTGTGTGAAGGTGTTGATGTTGTTCACGATGACGGTGGTAAACGAGGGTTAGTGTTTCTGGTTTCTCCATCTCAGTGTGTGAAGGTGTTGATGTTGTTCATGATGATGGTGGTAAACGAGGGTTAGTGTTTCTGGTTCCTCCATCTCAGTGTGTGAAGGTGTTGATGTTGTTCACGATGACGGTGGTAAACGAGGGTTAGTGTTTCTGGTTTCTTTCTCCATCTCAGTGTGTGAAGGTGTTGATGTTGTTCACGATGACGGTGGTAAACGAGGGTTAGTGTTTCTGGTTTCTCCATCTCAGTGTGTGAAGGTGTTGATGTTGTTCACAATGACGGTGGTAAACGAGGGTTAGTGTTTCTGGTTCCTCCATCTCAGTGTGTGAAGGTGTTGATGTTGTTCACAATGACGGTGGTAAACGAGGGTTAGTGTTTCTGGTTTCTTTCTCCATCTCAGTGTGTGAAGGTGTTGATGTTGTTCACGATGACGGTGGTAAACGAGGGTTAGTGTTTCTGGTTTCTCCATCTCAGTGTGTGAAGGTGTTGATGTTGTTCATGATGATGGTGGTAAACGAGGGTTAGTGTTTCTGGTTCCTCCATCTCAGTGTGTGAAGGTGTTGATGTTGTTCACGATGACGGTGGTAAACGAGGGTTAGTGTTTCTGGTTTCTCCATCTCAGTGTGTGAAGGTGTTGATGTTGTTCATGATGATGGTGGTAAACGAGGGTTAGTGTTTCTGGTTCCTCCATCTCAGTGTGTGAAGGTGTTGATGTTGTTCACGATGACGGTGGTAAACGAGGGTTAGTGTTTCTGGTTTCTTTCTCCATCTCAGTGTGTGAAGGTGTTGATGTTGTTCACGATGACGGTGGTAAACGAGGGTTAGTGTTTCTGGTTTCTCCATCTCAGTGTGTGAAGGTGTTGATGTTGTTCACAATGACGGTGGTAAACGAGGGTTAGTGTTTCTGGTTTCTCCATCTCAGTGTGTGAAGGTGTTGATGTTGTTCACAATGACGGTGGTAAACGAGGGTTAGTGTTTCTGGTTCCTCCATCTCAGTGTGTGAAGGTGTTGATGTTGTTCACAATGACGGTGGTAAACGAGGGTTAGTGTTTCTGGTTTCTCCATCTCAGTGTGTGAAGGTGTTGATGTTGTTCACGATGACGGTGGTAAACGAGGGTTAGTGTTTCTGGTTCCTCCATCTCAGTGTGTGAAGGTGTTGATGTTCGTTGTGACTTTAACTGTACTTTAATTTTAAAAACCTTTTATTAGCTTCATGCATCCTTTTTTATCAACACTTGAATGTCGGTAAGTTTCCTAAAGAAAGGCAGCATTTTAAACAAAATAGTTGAGAAAATCACATTTTTGTCAAAGACTACGCCTTGATCAGATTCAGAACGATGATCAAACACAGATGGAGTAAATCGAGTCCGACACCCCCACAGCTTCAGTCGTTTTCTCTTAATGGGTTACGCTTCATTTGGAAACATTAAGCAGTTTTGATTTACAAGCTGTTTAATGTTTGATGATCACATTATTTTACATTTGAGTGAGCAATCTTCTATCACTTGTTTCAGCTTCTTCTTCTCCTGTGTTTTGATCCGGAGATTCTGTACTAGAAGATGTGTCATAGCGCCCCCTACCGTATACCAGTGAAAACATGGATAGCTGGAAAATTCAGTCAATGTGGGGAAAAGTTGAATTAAAGTAAATTCCTATGTACACCAGTGGACTAGCCTACACAAAAATTCAGATACGCAGAATTAGAAACATATCTGTTTTATATCAATATTTTAATCAATATTTTCAAACAAAGTTTCATAAGACTGTATATGAAAAACAATGTAAAAAAAGTATATTTAATAGGCTACTCGATCAAAAGAGTTAACACAACTACAAACCAAGTATACTTTGAATAATTAAACTTTTAAGTATATCTCGATCAAAAGATTGAGTACAAGTAAAGGCCAAGTACACTTAAGTGTAATTAAGTATATTTTTGAGAAGTATATAAAATGTAGACTGAAAGTATGCTTTCTTCTTTTTAGTTGAAAAGAAGTATACTAATAGAACACTTGAATAAACTTATTTTCCATGCTTATGTTATTTACTCTATAAGCTATTCCACCCGAAAGTTTGTTACTATATAAAGCTGAACATGTTAGTTTATACGACAGTGTGTAATATTATGTTTTTAAAAAAGTATTTAATAAGCTACTCAATCAAAATAGTGAACACAAGTACAAGCCAAGAATACTTAGAATACTCGATCAACAAGTAGAGGCCAAATATACTTAGACTTTTCTGTCAGTATAAGTCAAGTATACTTAAGTGGAATTTGAAGTATATTTCTGAGAAGTATATAAAAAGTAGACTGAAAGTATACTTTCTTATTTTTTAGTTTAAAAGAAGTATACTAATAGCACACTTGAATAAAGTTCTTTTTCGTAAGGGTCAATATGAGCCTTAAAATACACTGGGGGCGATTTTGCCAAACCGTTGCAGCTTTCTGTTTTGAAAAGTGCCACAGTACATCTTATCATTACTCTTTCAGTTAAAACAGCTTGTTGATGGAGTTTGTTTACTCTAGTTTTCTTCATGTTTTCCATATTTTTTGGTAAAGAAGCTAAATGAAAGATTTTCCTACTTCTGACTCACATTCTTCATGAACAATAAGCTAGACCATTTAAAGAGTGAAAGCATGTTTATATATTTAACTTTATGAGTCATAATTACAATGAAAGAGTCCAAATGTTGTGCAATTTATTTTTTAATTTTCCCTCTCAGAGTAGCTGTTCTATTCATGGCTGTTTAAGCCTTCATTGCCTGAGCTCTATTGTCATGGTTTGGCTGTTTTCATTGTTTTCATTATCTAAATTATTGCTTTAACTTCCTCTGCTGCTTCCTGTCTCATCAGTGACTCCCAGGCTCTTGCGTAAGAGTTTGTGTGTGTGTGTGTGTGTGTGTGTGTATGAGTGTGTGTTTACAGGAACGTAAGGGTGTATGTAAAAGTGTGTGAGTGTTTCTCAGCAGTTGTTTCTCATCGCACTCATAATCAGTGTGTAAATGAAGCAGCAGCCGCACTGAAAACTTCATTTCCCACATTGTGTAGAATTTAGTCGCTTCCTCTTCATTCCAATCAGAATCTCATTTCAGGCCGATTCAGGAATGTCTGTGTTTTGCCCTGGTTAATACGGTGTGTGAGCTCAAACCTCACACACAGCAGCAGAAAACAGGCGATCAGAGCGACTGAAGGAGGGATGGAAGTGTAGAACTGTAGAAGTGTAGAAGTGTAGAACTGTAGAACTGTAGAACTATAGAAGTGTGGAAGTCAGAAGTCTAGAAGTGTAGAAGTGTAGAAGTGTAGAAGTGTAGAACTGTAGAAGTTTAGAACTGTAGAACTGTAGAAGTCTAGAAGTGTAGAAGTCTAGAACTGTAGAAGTCTAGAAGTGTAGAAGTCTAGAACTGTAGAAGTGTAGAAGTGTAGAAGTGTAGAAGTGTAGAACTGTAGAAGTGTAGAAGAGTAGAAGTGTAGAAGTCTAGAAGTGTAGAAGTGTAGAAGTGTAGAAGTGTAGAACTGTAGAAGTGTAGAACTGTAGAAGTGTAGAACTGTAGAAGTGTAGAAGTGTAGAAGTAAGTGTAGAACTGTAGAACTGTAGAAGTGTAGAAGTCTAGAACTGTAGAAGTGTAGAAGTGTAGAAGTGTAGAACTGTAGAAGTGTAGAAGTGTAGAACTGTAGAAGTGTAGAAGTGTAGAAGTGTAGAACTGTAGAAGTCTAGAACTGTAGAAGTGTAGAAGTGTAGAAGTGTAGAAGTCTAGAAGTGTAGAAGTGTAGAAGTGTAGAACTGTAGAAGTGTAGAAGTGTAGAAGTGTAGAACTGTAGAAGTCTAGAACTGTAGAAGTGTAGAAGTGTAGAAGTGTAGAACTGTAGAAGTGTAGAACTGTAGAAGTGTAGAAGTGTAGAACTGTAGAACTGTAGAAGTGTAGAACTGTAGAAGTGTAGAAGTGTAGAAGTGTAGAAGTCTAGAAGTCTAGAACTGTAGAAGTCTAGAAGTCTAGAACTGTAGAAGTCTAGAAGTGTAGAAGTCTAGAACTGTAGAAGTGTAGAACTGTAGAAGTCTAGAACTGTAGAAGTGTAGAACTGTAGAACTGTAGAACTGTAGAAGTGTAGAACTGTAGAAGTGTAGAAGTGTAGAACTGTAGAACTGTAGAAGTGTAGAAGTCTAGAAGTCTAGAAGTCTAGAACTGTAGAAGTGTAGAAGTCTAGAACTGTAGAAGTCTAGAACTGTAGAAGTGTAGAACTGTAGAAGTCTAGAACTGTAGAAGTGTAGAAGTGTAGAAGTGTAGAAGTGTAGAACTGTAGAAGTCTAGAACTGTAGAACTGTAGAAGTCTAGAACTGTAGAAGTGTAGAAGTGTAGAAGTCTAGAACTGTAGAAGTGTAGAAGTGTAGAAGTGTAGAACTGTAGAAGTGTAGAACTGTAGAAGTCTAGAACTGTAGAAGTGTAGAACTGTAGAAGTGTAGAAGTGTAGAAGTGTAGAAGTGTAGAACTGTAGAAGTGTAGAAGTCTAGAAGTCTAGAACTGTAGAAGTCTAGAAGTCTAGAAGTGTAGAACTGTAGAAGTCTAGAACTGTAGAAGTGTAGAACTGTAGAAGTCTAGAACTGTAGAAGTCTAGAACTGTAGAAGTGTAGAAGTGTAGAACTGTAGAACTGTAGAAGTGTAGAAGTCTAGAACTGTAGAAGTGTAGAAGTCTAGAACTGTAGAACTGTAGAAGTCTAGAACTGTAGAAGTGTAGAACTGTAGAAGTCTAGAAGTCTAGAACTGTAGAAGTGTAGAAGTCTAGAAGTCTAGAACTGTAGAAGTGTAGAAGTGTAGAACTGTAGAACTGTAGAAGTCTAGAACTGTAGAAGTGTAGAACTGTAGAAGTCTAGAACTGTAGAAGTGTAGAAGTGTAGAAGTGTAGAAGTGTAGAAGTCTAGAACTGTAGAAGTGTAGAAGTGTAGAAGTCTAGAACTGTAGAAGTGTAGAAGTGTAGAAGTCTAGAACTGTAGAAGTGTAGAAGTGTAGAAGTGTAGAAGTCTAGAACTGTAGAACTGTAGAACTGTAGAAGTGTAGAAGTGTAGAAGTCTAGAACTGTAGAACTGTAGAAGTGTAGAACTGTAGAAGTGTAGAAGTCTAGAACTGTAGAAGTGTAGAAGTGTAGAACTGTAGAAGTGTAGAAGTGTAGAAGTCTAGAACTGTAGAAGTGTAGAAGTGTAGAACTGTAGAAGTGTAGAAGTGTAGAAGTCTAGAACTGTAGAAGTGTAGAACTGTAGAAGTGTAGAAGTGTAGAAGTGTAGAACTGTAGAAGTGTAGAAGTGTAGAACTGTAGAAGTGTAGAAGTGTAGAAGTCTAGAACTGTAGAAGTGTAGAAGTGTAGAACTGTAGAAGTGTAGAAGTGTAGAAGTCTAGAACTGTAGAAGTGTAGAAGTGTAGAACTGTAGAAGTGTAGAAGTGTAGAAGTCTAGAACTGTAGAAGTGTAGAAGTGTAGAACTGTAGAAGTGTAGAAGTTGCTGTCAAGATTTTAATTTGATTTTCCCTTCTATTATAGAAACAAACTCTTATTCATGAACTCGTTCCTCTCGATGCGACATCTCGTCCCTAAATCTCTGAGACAGATGATAATTAAATTTGTGATTTTGGATTTAAGTTTTTAATGTGGTACACACTCAATATTACACAAAGAAAGAAGAGTTTCTCTGTTTCGCTTGACAACAGCTCCCAGATCAGGGAAAAGAGGAACGTCAGGGCATTTTCCTCAAGCAAAGGCACACTCATATTTCAATGACATGCTCGTCTCCTAACTGGTCATGTGTTTGGACAGCTCAGATATGATGTTCACATGTCATGAGGTTTTCTGAGTGCTTCTTCATTAGACGTACAGCAGGTATAAATCACAGGAATGACTTTCATGATCAGAAGAATCGTTTCATCCCGCCTCCCACGGCTCTCTCCTCTATAATGAGCAAAGCCTCGGATTCCGGGAATTAGAAACACTTCTGTACATTTGATCGAGGAAAGCGCTGATCTCACATTATGCTGAGTTTATTTCTCTCTTCCCGTCTTCTCCACTTCTGTCTCTCTGTTTCTGCCGAAGGATTTTTCCATCAAGTCGGATCCGCTTTATTTCTATAGATTATAGGAGATTGTGTTTGATGTTCACAGGAAAATAATGATAATGATGTAACCAGAGTTCAGTTCTGCTGGAAAGACAATCGTGTCTCTGTTATCTCTGTCACCTACAACAAAAGTGCAGGATATTATACAATATTTATTACACATGGGTCACGGTAATACCGTAGTATTTGTTGAATTTCTTTGAAGTACCATGTAAATATTATGGCATAGCTGTCAACATTGAATATTGAAAATAAGGGAGATTTCCCGGAATCCATCCCCAAAATAAGTTTTTTTTTATTTCGTATTTTTATTTGTAATATTTGGTCAGCTTCAGACAAGGTTCCCCACGAATGATGATAAAGATGTTGTGTGCCTAGCTGACTCACTCGCGCGCTTGTGTTTTTCCCTCCATGACCAACACTGAAATTACAACGACAAATTTTGCAGTAGGCATAACATGGCTGCTTGTCAGGTAGTGGAAGGTGGTCTCCCATTTACTCAAATATCGGCAGAATGTCCTCGGTTTTGGTTGGTGGTTAATTGGGTGATTTTGGCCATCGGCGTCCTGATCCATCATCGCACATCACACTCATCTACTCTACTCTCCTTGAAGTTCACTTCCCGCTACTTTTTCCCTCTTCCTCCCGCCGCCGCTGCAACTGTCTTCTTCTTCTTCGATAGTAGCCTAAGCTACTGTCTGTATACTGCCACCTGCTTTTCTGGAGGTCTAGCAACCCAAGTGCAAGCCACTACACAGACACAGATAGTTGCGTGTTCTGAGTTAACACAATCAGAGCGTAAAAATACGGGATATTTTACGGGAAAATACTAAAACGGGAAGACAGCGGGAAAAGAGCTCAAATACGTGAGAAACCCGGAAAAAACGGGAGGGTTGACAGCTATGTATTATGGCACAGTATATGACGAATCATTGTGTAACACCAGGTCCACAGAAGATGAAGACAAGGATGAGACAACACACGATTTAATATAATATTAAGAACAAACAGCCAACACGCGAGAGGAGTGCGGATGAGGGAACAACTCAAGAAGAACACAAACGAGGATAATTGATCACACACAGCTGACACATATGGACTAATGATAACGGTAACCAAGGAGACAAACGAGTAGTGGGAAATGAAAACTGAACACACTGAACATACTGTGATACACTGGTGATAACACAGTACTTTTGGTTTTGTTTTGTAGTTCCTAATGATGTACTCCTCTACAGTTATTATTATTATTGCATTTATTCTTGGATTTATGTTGGTTATACTTTAATTCCGATGGTAAACTTTAGTCATTCTACTAACTGTAACTGTGCAGCTGCATGTCGGTTCGGGAATAAGTAACTTACCGTCAGCAGAATTAACTTTATGTTTGATTATTATGTCTTTTTATTATTATTTATTTAGTATTGTAATAATGGTTTTATTTGTTATTTTGATTTATACTATTTTCCATGTTCTATGTGATACGCTGATGAGATTTGGGGGAACATTTGGATTTTTGGAACAAAAGGTGCAAAGCAAAGGCCCCACTCATGGAAAGTAGCTTCAATCTCCATATGTTTTCATTCAGAATACAGATGAACGAGGCGAGTTTGCTGGTGAAGCGTTTCTTTCAGATCGTCACACTCTCTTGACATGCACATATTCATTAAAAAGGGAAAACATTTCGGCAAACAAAATCTACATAGTTCATATATCAGATCTGCACTAGACTCAGAATACATCAGCAAACGAGCCCAATTAAAGGGCTGTGTTCATTATGCCGAAGGATCAGGCCCGATTCACGCTGAGCTCTCCCGACCACACGGAATCATCACAACACAAGCTCCTGTTTACTTCCTGAAGGCTGGAGACTATGGAATGCCAAAGCTGACTTTATTATAAAGAAATAAATACATAAATAAATATACGAAGAAATGGAAAAAAGCAAAAATACATGAATAAATACATAAATAAATATACAAAGAAATGGAAAAAAGTACAAATAAATGAGTATTTATACTTTTATTTCCTTATTTATGTATAATTGTATTTTTTCACACATTTATTTATTTATTTATTTATTTCTACATTTATTTATTTCCACTTTTATTTATTTCCACATTTATTTATTTCTACATTTATTTATTTCTACATTTCTTTGTCCGTATGCTAATGAGGGGGGCGTGTTTTACCTCAGACATCAGCAATCGAGCTCAGAGTGGCAGTGCTGAAGCTTTGAGGCCACAGTGACACCTTGTGGTGTGACCAAACGAAACTAACTGAGTAGTTTATCGATTAATATTAAGAACTTGACAAATATGATGATGTATACCTATTTAATAAGGTTTGGGGGGAAAAACACCCCTGGAAATCAGTTTATAGGGGGAAATATCACCACGACCATGGGCACGACAGGTGCTGTTTGAATGGGCATGATGATGCTTCTGTGCTCCTGCATGGCGTGAGATGCGTGGCTCACTAGCTGCGTTTACATGAGCCCCTTTTGTTTGATTTAAGAATAATTCCAAATTGATGACTTGTGATTAATCAGTATCTAAGAGCAGCATCTATGAAATATGGGTTGTGTTTTAAGCATTTGAATTGTCACCTGTTATGCATACGTTAGGAAACGCGAATGTAAACTGTGTATTGAGTCGTGTTTCAAACTCATTGATCAATATGCTTGCGTAGGAGTCAGTGAAATGTGCGCTGGTTTCTCTCCGCGTTCTGCGTCTCATCGACAATAAACGCAAGCTAAACGCAAGCTCTCATCAGCCCTATCCACCGCATTTACATTGTTATTAATAGTGGATACTTTAATGCGCTTCCATGTCCAAGTGTCTGCTATCACACCCGTTGAAGTGCAGGTTCTGTTCATGTGTGCTATGTGTGTTAACCAAGCGGCAACATTCTGATCTGAAAAATGAAGCCTACCCGGAAGTGCGAAAAACTGCAATACATCGAAAATCCGCTAGAGGGAGGTCCCAAAAGGGAGCAAATGTCCATAGCCCCCATGTTAAAATGTCCGTTTTCACAGCATAAATTCATGCTTTTACAAGTTGGTCCCATGGACTTTTATTGTATTTTTCGATAGCTTCCGAGTGCCTGACAACTGTGAGGGGGGTGAATTTTTTTCTAACTTGTTAGTTTAGATCGTATTTAGATATAAAATATATGACAATAAGGGCGTGGTTAACTTTGAGTGACAGCTTGATTGACAGCTGACAAGGCAGCGCCACGGAGAATGACAACAAGAAGCGCCATTTTTTAATACAGTTGACATATAATACTACTGTTTATGTATCATGAAATGTAGTTTTAAGAGTTTTTCAGGCGAGAATGTAGTTGTTTAAAGCTCAAATCTGTGGTTTATTTAAAGATTTATGAAAATTTTATCCAGTTGATCCAGCGATGACCGGGCGCTCGGCGTTCGTGTACCCCGCCTGGAGCAGTCTTTCATCGGCTTGACGTTATGAGGTTTGCCGCCAATGCCGCGGACTCTGGCGTCTCTTTAGTGGTTAAACATGAGATATTGTGTATATCTATATCGTCTTGTGTATATCTAATGGGCGATTTTTGGTCTCGTGAATCTAAATTTTTTTCCCTGGGCAATCGTTTTGGCTGAGGGGAAGTTTCAGAACTTTATAAGCTGTAAAATGTAAAATGTGTACCTTGAATGCAATGTAAGTCGCTTTGGATAAAAGCGTCTGCCAAATGCATAAATGTAAATGTAAATGTAAAATAAGCTATTATAACTTTACCGATGTATAGACTATAGAGCGCTGACTTTGTATGTTTGACTGAATTGTTTGCTTTATTTGTATAGCTTCTTATACCTTTTACGTATACTTTTATAATGGCTAATATTGATAAAACTGAAATTTAACAAAAAGAGACTGGGTTGAGTTTTGTCATTTTAAATTATAATACAACGAAGATGATCTGTAATGTTGTTTACTGTAAAATCTGTTGTTTAGTACAAATGCACATATTGCCTGGACCATAAAATGTGTAATATATTTAAAATGAAAAGAGGCAGGTTTGTGTTTTATATTTTGTTTTTTTCATAAATAGGCAAACGTTATGTGCAGTTGAATATAATCAATATGCATTGCCTGAACCACATTTGTGTGGCTATAATGTTTAAGATTTCTTTAATTGAAAACGAAAAGAGTTCGTATGGTGTTTTATAACATATTTCGTTGCCTAAAATATACACAGAGATAACCGAAGTAGCAGAGCGAGCTGAGTGACGCGCGCTGCGTTAGAAGGTGGGCGGGGTTAGGATTTCCCAAGATTTTCCAAGATGGCGCCGCCCATACCCCCCATAAAAGGCTTCAAACCCGTTCTTCAGAAAGTCTATGGGTGACGTCACAGACGCTTTGTCCATATTTTTTACAGTCTATGGTGTTAACCCTATATAGCCTACCCTACATACAGTTAGGGTGATATTACATGACTTAAAATGTGATATTGTCCGCAACACGTTTCGTTTGGTCACACCACAAGGTGTCACTGTGGCCTCAAAGCTTCAGCACTGCCACTCTGAGCTCGATTGCTGATGTCTGAGGTAAAACACGCCCCCCTCATTAGCATACGGACAAAGAAATGTAGAAATAAATAAATGTAGAAATAAAAAAATGTGTGAAAAAATACAATTATACATAAATAAGGAAATAAAAGTATAAATACTCATTTATTTGTACTTTTTTACATTTCTTTGTATACTTATTTATTTATTTATAATAAAGTCAGCTTTGGCATTCCATAGGGACACTCGATCCGCTGTCCTCTTCATCCTCGTGTCCAGTCAAACGCTGGCTTACCTGATGACAAATAAACCACTTAAAACTGCAAATCACACGGACAGCTTCTCCTCCATTCCACACCGAGGCCCGGATATACCGATCGATTTGATTAGTTAATATGTTAATGGCAGTGTGTGTCTGCGCTGCCGGGATCTTCAATTAATGCGAGTTATTACTCCACCCGAGTGCCTATCACAGCAAGTGTTGGTTTTAGATGCTTAAGACGGCGACGCAGAGACAAAGAAAGCTCATAAATAACAAGCTGTGCTTCTTTAACTGGCTTTGGTCACTGATGCATGTGTTCGTTCACTTGTGTTTGCATCCTCAAAGAGCCGGTGATTGTGCAGGTTTTACTTTTTTAATGGTGATAAAGTCACTCCAGTCATGTTATTCTTTAACAGTTCTCTCCTTCAGGGTGAACAGGCTTTTTACATCAACATGTTTTCTTAAGTGACTGTCCAAGGGAAAAGCCTTGAACTCTCTAAACTGGGTTCAGAATCTGCTCTTCTGTGCCTATAAAGCACAAAGAATCAGAAATGATCAAAATGTTCCAATGATCAGTGAAACAACTGTAATTTCCAAGCCTGGAAAAGTCATGGAAAGCAATAACATTTTAATATTTATGTGAATTGTTTCAGATCTCTGCCTTGTAAACACCGCCTAATTACTGTCATTAACATATAACAGAGCACCAGTCAACGTCCAAATCCTTTGTTTGAGGGAAGATCGTAAAGCCATGTAAACGCGTTGGCCAAAAGACTCGTCTCCATCCAGTTTGACCTCATTGAAATGACCAGCAGAGCTCTTGTAGACCTGTTTACTCATGCTCACAATCTAAATGAGAATCTCTGTGAACATGGACTGCTGTGCTGGAATGAGTGTGAGTGTGTTCGTGGCGCTCGTCTCTCTCCTCTGACAGCGTCTCAATCTCAAACGTGTCAGACAGATCTCAGTCTGTTTGAGGTCAGCTGAAGGGTCTCTTTAACACAACTATAAAAACGGTTAAAATCCCTAAACAATGGGACTCTGTTAAAAGACTCTAAACTCCCAGTCTGCCACCAGTGGGTAAGGAGAACACCCAGGGTCGTAACACTCAGTCGCTAGGACAGCTTTCCCGTTATACACCATATTTGCAATGCAGAAGTATGGCCGAGTCTCCATTCTTATGATGAAAATAAGTTTGGGATTGTGGCTTAGTGTTCTGTGCTCAACAAATCTGGTTTGCAACTTCCCAGTTCCATTAATAAAAACAGACAAAAGGCCCCAAAATAATACCGGAGCAATTAAAGCAGCAGCATTAAGCACTTACATTATCACCAGAATTAGCCTCATATGATGACCAATGCAGAAGGTCAGTGAAAGTGAGCAGAGGATGATGGGGGGAAAAGCTGATATGTGATCAATATTGTGGATGAAAGCGGCACATTACGGTTTGCATCGTTTCATCTTCTTCCTTTCGTGGAGCTTCTCTCTCTCTGTCCCTCGACAGTGACGGTGTTGGTGAAGCTCAAAGCTGTGAAAGAACTCACAAGGTCTTGGATTTAATACATATTAAGCGTAGCGTCAGTTCTCAACGCTAGTCAAGCTCTCATCAGCTGATCCACCTCTCCCTATAGGAATACGACGCCTATCACTGTATTCATATATAAGCTCCCTCAGTATTATCAGCAGCTATCACGTTCTCAGGAGATAATAACCCTCCTCCATCCCCAGCTCCTCCGAGTTCTCGCCCAGAACAGAACCATACCGCCGGACCGGAACAGAACCAGACCGCCGATCCTAACTGCATGCTAACTGTCAATCATATTTGACGATAGTTATGTTGTATGGCCGGATGCGGATAACAATAAGTCCGAAATTGAATTTCTCCACCTCAGATCTGATGCGTCTCACAGTGAATACTGAAGTCAGCGACGATCCTGCCTCTCAGAAATGAAAACCGAACAAAGAGACTGAGAACAATGACAACATTTCACTCATAAACGACCTGCTTTGTATGTGTTGATTTCGGGTAAAAATGTGTGTCCAAAGCGAATGATGTTTGTTACGAATGCACAGTTATTTCTTACTTTTGTTTCCCCCAAAGTTATTCAGTGTTATTCATGTTCACAGCAATAATTGCAGCGCATTTGGAAAGGCATTCATCCGGGTGACGTGTTTCTTTCAGCGATTCTCTCGTGCAAAACAGCATGATGATTCACCCTGTCCTAATGCGTTCGGGCTAAAGCCACAGAACTCGAACTCGGACAGGAATCTGATTATATTGTGTGTGGATGGCGGCTGTGATGACGGGTCACTCACTGTGTTCCTCTGCCTGGTTGTGTCTTCCAGGGGAGAAGCAATGGCCGGTTCGCTCTCAGAGTCACCATGGTAGGAACGCTGCTTGTGTGTGGTTGAGTGTGTTTCTTCCCTCGGCCTCTGCCTGTGTTCGTGCTGGATGTGTGTGTGTGTGTGTGTGTGTGTGTGTGTCTGTGTAAGTCATGTAGCTCTGTGGACGATGGTTGATTAGATGCTTTCTTGCATTCTTCTCCTGCTTCTCCTGCATCCCTGTAGTGTCTTTGTTCCTCTGGATTCCCTGTTCCTCCAGTGCCTTCGCCAGACAGAGGAGCACACATGCTAGCGCAGGGATAAAGACAGTTTTGAATGATGTTACTTCTTATTAATTAAAGAAGACATCAGAAAAATCTGTGCTTATCTCTGCGGGCGACGTGATGATGCTCCTCGCAAAAGAAGATCTTCTGCCGGCATCCCCGAACCCGGTATGTGCGAGCCAACACGGGTGTTTTTCTGTCTTTGTACATGTTTTCTTTGTGTTGTTTTTCTTGTGAGGTACATTTATGAGAAGAAAAACCTAATAAAACACATTTGAAATGCTCCAGGTCTCTAGCATGCTGTTTAGTATGGAGCGAACGTGTCTGGGTCAGTGTCCATGAAATTACTGGAGTGTCTGTGATATTGCTAAATGATCCAGTGCTTTTCCATCTTATCCTCAGAGAGAAGTTGTATAGTCTCTCTATCAGTGTGTGTTTGTCAGTGCGTGCACGGCTCTTTAAAAGCAAATACGCAACGTTTATTTATTTCTGCATGGAGAGCCGAAGGTTACCGTGCCTCGAAATCCTCAAGTTAAAGATAGAGAGCTCTGCTGAAGCTGACACACACTGCATTACACGCTCATCTCCACGACAGCTCTAACCCTGGGCCGCGGTGGGGAACTGCATTCTCATACATGTAGAACTACTGTGACATTTCACAATTAAATGTTAACCGTTTTTGTCAGTGTTTAAATGCCAGACCCCAGTGGATTTCCGGCTCTGCCTTTGTCAAAAACAGGAGAAGGGCAAGCCATTGGACTCGAACCCTCAGCGAGGTCCATCAAGTCAAGTCATCTTCATTTATATAGCGCTTTTAACAATGTAGATTGTTTCAAAGCAGTTTTACAGAGATAAACGTATAATTTAAGGTAACAGAGATTGTTTTGGCTTTATAGCGGTTCTTTAATAAAGTTATTTTCCAGCTAAAGTTAGTTTTGATTGATTCGCTTCCGTCGCAATGATCATTTGTTATTAAATTAGGGGCCGCTAAGACGACACCATTCCCTCTACACAGACTTTAAACGCGAACCTGTGAGAAACGCTGATGGCGTTCACATGCGCATTAAGAACGGGTTCTATAGTTATGTGCGTTAGAATATATGTGCGCAGGTTTGTAATTCCCTACAAACCAAGCCTAAACAAAGGTGTTTCCTTATAATTTTGATACAGAATTTTATTTTATTTTGTCACTTCGGGGTAGATACGCAAATTGAGTTTTCCCGACGACGCTTTATCTGTAGAGTGGGAAAGGGATCCTCCATAGGGAGAGACTAGTTGGCACTTCAGCAGTGCGTTGTCATCGGTCCAGGCGACGGTCCTTCATCAGATCTGGATACGGCCTGGATCCGGCAGGCTGCAGGAAAACCTCGGGATAAACACAGACACTAAAATTTGCGTAGATGCCATTCTTCTCATGATGTAACGAGTACATCAGGTTTATGGGAAGTGTTCCCGGTTCCAGCTGACCTAATCTATGCAGCCTAATATTGAATTATAGAAGTCTATAATGTGTTATGTGAATGCTAGGTCAAAGAGATGTGTCTTTAGTCTAGCTTTGACCTGACAGAGTGTGTCTGCTTCCCTATTCAAAATCTAGACCAGGCGTTTTCAGTTAAAGTTACAAGGTCTCTATATCTCCTTCCCAGCTTTTGGAACAGTTATACGCAGACGTTTTACTTTGTAAAAGAAAGAAAAACCCCTAAACAATCAAAATAGTCATCAAAGATGAGAATCTTGGGCCCAGAGAGCCAAAACACTGAAGAGTTTCTGCCAAACAATTACCTAAAAAAGGAAATATTTCTCCCAACTGGATATGAATATAAAAAGGTTAGATCAGATGTTTTAACAGGCTATTTTTTATTTTACATTTAGACATCTTTGTGTATGGCCTTATGACTGAGAACCACTCAGGTTTACCTGCACCATTTTTATATTTTGCTCAAAGTAATAAACTACTACTAACAACTAACAACTCTCATCATGAGGACAAAACGAAGTTAACTAGAAATTTAAAAGTTTTTTGTTAGAAACAATGTTAGAATTTGGAAAATTATTTAGAGATGGCAAGGGAAGACCCTCTCTAAATTATTTTCCAAATTCTAACATTGTTTATTATGAAATGCTCTTCATATGCTGATTAATAATGCTAAATGTATGAAAAAAAACATCTAAAGATGCCAAACATTACCTTGTCACAAACCTGGTTGAGTTAAACGGTCAGAATCATCTATATGACGGATCAGAATAACCGTATTAGCTATTTTGCTGCTCACGTGTTTCTGCTAATGTTGTTAAAATAACCGCGTCGTCTGCAGCTCTTAATGCGGCGCTTCACGAGAGAGAGAGAGAAGCAACACACACGGGCATGAAGGAAGCACTTTTAGCTCTAGATGTAAAATATTATAGATGTAGCTCTGAAAGATCATTATCATAAACAGCCCTGAGTGCTCGTGATGTAAACCGCTCCGCTGTTCTGACGCGCTGCTCACTGTAATCTGTAGGAACGGTAAAATGGCGTAATTATGTCCCGCCGTTTGAATAACACTGATCTAGACTACATCATTAGTGGCCCGTTTGCTGAAGCAGTGTCCTCCTCAACTCCATCCCTTCGGCCCTTCATTAGTCCGAGCATCTTCTCCAGACTGAGCTTCATCAGGGACGGTCATGTGAAGCCAGATATTTTAACAAAGGAACTCAAGCAAGCAGATGTATTTGTCTTCGCTTGCTGACCTGAGGTTTGTCGGGATGTGTTGATGGAGGAGCGGGAAGCGTGTTGTTGATTCCCGACAGCGCTGGACGAGGCGCGAGGGAACACTAGCGGCCACACAGCTGCTCACGCACATGTTCTCGCATCTCCTTCTTTACTCGCTTTTTGCAATACATTTTTTTGCTTTGATGATGTCCACGATTAGAGGACATGTTAACAAATTAACTTTTTATTCCAGGATAATTTAATATCACATCTCATGAGACGCATTATATTACTGCTTCTTTTATCGACAGATGTATTACGCTGCTTTTGCTCTAATCCTGGAGTCTGGAGATGAGATGTGCCCACTGAGTTCTGGTGTGAATGCGATGACAACAGATGAGGTGGATATATTTCATTCTCTGGAGGAAATGGAAGAGAAATGTCAAACTACTGAATCATTGCTTGGCCATCTGGACATTACTATGCAGACTGGGATGAGTGTTGTTATATTAGATGTGTGCATCACAGGAGTGTGTGCAAAGTGAAGATTCATCAGCTGTAGGCACTGGCGTCGGTTTGCTGGTTCGCTTTCAAAAGGCCAAATCAACAACATTTGTGGTGTCTGATTCATACAAAGTAAATTTCATCACCAAGCAGGGAGGATATTAAAAATGATGCACAGCTTATGACTACTGAAAGCGACCGCACTGCTGTTAATGTCACCGAGTCGCTCCGAACAGCTCAAGATAACAATAATTCTCTGAAATCATCAGCTTTTAAGCTAAGGTATCATGGGTTATTTTATATTCTCGTAAACCAGACAAAGCAATCTGCCGTCTGGTTCAGAAACAGGAAACTCAAAGACACAATTTCACCTAACTGAGTTTGATGTCAATGAAGACCTCAGAGCTTTTGAGTTTCTTCATTAGCCTCGTCTTGTTAACTAACTGACCTGAGACTGGGCCCGAACGAGGCCGGATCGGCCCGCACGGCTCGAGAGCGACGGGACGCTGGAGTGTGACCGGCTCAGACCTCCAGACTTCAACTAAACGCCTTCTCAAAAGAAACTAATTGGTCCCCAGATTAAAGCAGGATCATTGAACTGGACGAGCTTCTTATTAATTAGGACTCAGGACTCTGGCTCTTATCAGCGCCGCTGTGAATGTTCTGGACCCGAGACGTTACCGGACACGTCGGCCTCCTAAGCGGTCCTTAACTTTTACTTTGTCAGTTTTAATTTAATTAGTCAGTTTTAGTAGTTGTAGAGAGTGCAGAGTTCATCATCTCAGGATCCTGCTGCTTTTAATCTCGCGTGTTTCTGCTGGAAATAAAAAGGAGCATGTACAGTATATTACAGCATTCCCCTTTTCCAGATGCAGGATTTTCAGCCGGTGTCCGTAAAACTCCTGCAGGAGCTCAAAGAACAAATTATGTTCTACATTTGTTTTACATTCTAATAATATTTCGGTGTTTTTACTGTATTTTTGGTGAGCAGAATAGACTGTTTAAAAACATTAACAAATCTCGGTAACACTTTAAAATACGGATCCTTCGTTAATGAATAACTACACAGGAACAAATGAGTAACACAATATTAACAATCTAGTAACTACAATTAACTAACAAGTAACTCTGATTAACGAATTAGTAAGTAATAGCACACAGATTTAAGTGGTAGTTCACTATTAACTAATCAATAACTACTATTTTTTAATACTTCACAGAGAACTACTGAATTTTTTTACAGATTTAAGTGGTAGTTCACTAATAACTAATCAATAACTACTATTTTTCAATACTTCCCAGAGAAATAATGAAAAAAATTCACAATTCATGCAAAACTAATTAATAACTAATGCAGGACAAATTACTAGCACTAGATTAACATTACTGCTAGATACTGTACACTAATTATAAATATGTAATAGCGTAGCAGACTTATGATTTGGGAAAGCTGTCAATAATTAGCCTATGCACTGCTGTCTTTTAGAGAACTATTCATAAACTAAATAATTTTTAAGAATTGTTTTTATAAATGCACTTGTCTGGAACACTTACCCTGTGGCCGATTTTCCGGCATTCCTCTGGACTGGCTTTGAATAACTTGACTCATCATGGTGAGTACTGGAACATACTGAGTCATCAGCCATCCAAATATTAAAGCCATCCGTATTTTAAAGTGTTACCCAAATCTCACCTTCCCCAAACTTTTTAACTGTAGTGTATAAGAAACGTATATCATTTTCTTTGAAATTATTACATATTTTCTACAAACATATCTAAATCTGGTACTTTAATGATGTTTTATGTTACTGAACACTATTGTAAAGAGTTCTTACTGTAGTTTAACTGTAAAGGTTGAAAAGCCCTGTTGCAGACAGAAACGGTTCCTCCATCAGGACTGTGTATACAGGTACAGTAACAGGGAGACGTAGTTTTTGGGTCTCAGCAGCGATTGACTCCATTCTTTCGAAACAGGGGTCTTCACTCATCTGAGCTCCATGACAAATGTAAATCGATGTTAAACTAGTCACTCTAATGCATTTTTAAACAGGCACAACAGCAGATATCCAGATGAGCTCGACGCTTCGCTCCCTCTAGTTTTCATCTATTTATCAGGCCGCTTCACGAGCCCATCTCTACCAGCTCAGGTCTGCGGTGGACCATCTCACACACACACACACACACACACACACACACACACACACACACACACACACACACACACACACACACACACACACTCTCACAGACACACACACACACACACACACACACACACACACACACACACACACACACACACACTCTCTCACAGACACACACACACACACACACACACACACTCTCTCTCACAGACACACACACACACACACACACACACACACTCTCTCTCACAGACACACACACACACACACACACTCTCTCTCACAGACACACACACACACACACACACACACTCTCTCACAGACACACACACACACACACACACACACACACACACACACACACACACACACACTCTCACAGACACACACACACACACACACCCTCTCTCTCACAGACACACACACACACACACACACTCTCTCACAGACACAGACACAGACACACACACACACACACACACACACAATGTCATCTGGTGAAGCAGCTTCAACACTTTTCGTGGCCCATGACGATGATGATGATGATGGTGATGAAGATGATGATGATGAACTCGGTGACCGTGTGAACTGAAGCTCATCGTCACATGCAGCACATCCATCACTTCAGTAAACGACACGTTCCCTTTCAGTCAATCACGTTCTACGTTACGTCAGAATGACTGACAAATGGGGTCTCGCCCGAGAGCCCAATCACCTTCGAGTGGTACAAAACGAGCCAATGGTACGCAAAGTACCATGGTCTGCGAGCCTGGCTAGAGCTTCCCAGCCCGTCCCGCTGGCTCAACCGAACGATCAGGCTCGGCTATGCGATTCAATTTCGCCTGGCATCCCTCCCGAGTTTTGGGGAGTTTGCTTCACGATGGTGGGCAAGGACGCCCCCGTCATGCGAACAGAGGTCGCAACCCTACTGGCGAAGGGTGCGATCGAGCCGGTCCCTCCAGCCAACATAAAGTATGGGTTTTACAGCCCTTACTTTATTGTACCCAAGAAAAGCGGTGGGTTACGACCAATCCTGGACCTGCGTTCCTTGAACCAACCCTTACACAGGCTTCCGTTCAAGATGTTAATGCCTATGCTTTGCTTTCGAGTTGCAGGCATATCAGTACATGGTTCTCCCATTCGGGCTGTCCCTGTCTCCCCGCGTCTTCACGAAGGTCGCGGAGGCGGCTCTTGCTCCTCTCAGGGAGCAGGGTGTTCGTATTCTCAACTACCTCGACGACTGGCTGATTCTAGCTCACTCTCGGGAACAGTTGTGCGAACACAGGGGCCTTGTGCTTAGGCACCTCTCCCGACTGGGCCTTCGGGTCAACTGGGAAAAGAGCAAACTCTCCCCCGTGCAGAGAATCTCTTTTCTCGGTATGGAGATAGACTCGGTCGCCAGTCAATTTGCGGGGAAGATGGCGGTTCCACTAAAACTTTTACAGAGGCTCCTGGGGCATATGGCATCCTCGGCAGCAGTCACGCCGCTCAGCTTGCTTCATATGAGACCGCTTCAGCACTGGCTTCAAGACCGAGTCCCGAGATGGGCATGGCAACAGGGCACAAATAGTGTCAGTCAGAATGACAGAATGTTCCCCTAGAATGAGTTTCCAGGCATGTTGTTGTCTCAACAGATGCCCCTGCCACGGGCTGTCCAGTGGACATGCTGGGTCGGGCTCCTGGACAGAACCCCAACTTCAGTGGCATGTCAATTGCCTCGAGTTGCTAGCAGTGCGTCTTGCTCTGCACCGCTTCAGGGCCCTGCTCAGGGGCAAGCACGCACTTGTCCGGATGGACAACACTGCGACCGTAAGGTACATCAACCGCCAAGGTGGTCTACTCTCCCGCCACGTCGCATATGAGGTCGTTTCTTGCCATTCACATCCCGGGCAAGCTAAATCGTGCATCCGTCGAGCTCTCATGACAGTGCTCTTGCCCCGGGGAATGGAGACTCCATCTCCAGATGGTTCAGCTGACTTGGGAACGCTTCGGAGACGTACAGGTAGATCTTTTCGCCTCTCCAGACACTTCCCACTGCCAGTGGTTTTATTCCTTGACTGAGGGGACCCTCGACACGGATGCTGTGGCGCACAGCTGGCCGCGGGGCATTCGCAAGTATGTGTTTCCCCCAGTGATCCTTCTCGCACAGACGTTGTGCAAGATCAGGGAGGACAAGGAGCAGGTCCTCATGGTTGCGTCCTACTGGCCCAGCCGGACCTGGTTCCCCGAACTTGTATTCCTTGCGAAAGCCCCTCCCTGGCCAATTCCTCTGAGGAAGGACCTCCTTTCTCAGAGAAACTCTGGCACCCGCGTCCCAATCTCTGGAACCTACACGTGTGGGTCCTGGACGGGATGCGGAAAGTTTAAGTACTTTGCCACCTCAGGTGGTAACTACTATCACTTCAGTTAGGGCCCTGTCCACCGGACACGCCTATGCTCTGAGGTGGAAACTCTTTGTCACTTGGTGTTCTTCTCGTCAAGAAGACCCCTGGAAATGTCTGATCGGGTCGATGCTCTCCTTCCTTCAGCAAGGATTAGAATGAAGGCTGTCTCCCTCCACCCTCAAAGGTTTATGTGGCTGCCACTTCAGCTCACCATGATTTGGTTGACTCTAAGCCAGTAGGGAAGCACGACCTGGTCATCAGGTTCCTGCGAGGAGCTAGGAGGCTTAATCTGCCCCGGCCTCAGCAGAGACCCTCTTGGGATGTCTCAGTGATTCTATCTGCGCTGCAGAGAACACCCTTTGAGCCATTGCACTCAGTGGAGCTTAAGTTCCTCTTGTTGAAGACGGCGCTCCTGACGGCTTTGGCCTCAGTTAACCCTCTGGGGACCAAGCTGTTTTTGGGGTCCTTGAGATGTTCTGACATGCTCTGACATTTGTGCTTTTTTCAGTTATTTATAAACATGTTAATGGCAAAGGTGTAAATTCACTCTATATAGCACAAACAGGGCTACCATAATATGTGAGCAACGTGTATGTAGATGTTTGTATTTTTAAGAGAATAATGTTTATGCGTGGTTATTGGACAAAATTTAAATGAAAGTTGCTGAATTAAGACCACAAAACACATATTAAATATGTGTCCACAAGACTTTTGACTAATGGATGTTGTCCCTTTGAGTTCTAGCTTCAAAATTATGTGAAAATAGTCTTGCTTTATCGTTCACAAAAAAAAAATACATTGATTTAAATGGTGTAAAACAGGTTTTGCTTGGAAAGCCAATATGCGAGGGGGAGGAGTAGTTTACACCTTAGATTACAATGTCCCACCCACTCTGCATAATGACTCTGCATAATTAGCCATTCATTCAGGTGTGACACTGACTGAGCCACAATGCAAGGACAAAAGATGTATTTAGAAGAAGACTTATATTGACCATTTAAGATTTCGCTTACATCTATCTTGTAAATATGTTTTGCTATTTTATTAAAAATGTTACAATTACAACAATAATTACAATTTCAACAATATTTCAAGTGTACTCTTTCTTTGTAAAAAAGAAAAAGAAAAAAGATTATAGGCCTACATTTTATCATATGTATTCATTAGTTTGAATATAGCAAATATATTATAAATAATATAGTTATATATATATAGTTATATATATATATAACGTTAGATATGAGCAGAAATTGCTAAACAAAAGCTTATTTGATGTGGCAGTATATTCTACAGTAGCCTAAAAACTGTACCCAAATCTAGTCAACAAGTGACTGACTGTAATGTTGTTTTTATGAAATATTAGGGCATATAAATGCTAATTTGCAGTTTAATACGTTGCTTATACAAATACATTTTATTTCAACATATTCCAGTCGATTTTTACTCATCTCAGTAGGCTATAGCAAAGCAGTTTATTCTTTCACACACAGACGCGCGATTCATATTTAGGCTAAACAGTCTTTACAAATATGTACCCTTCATTCATCTCACAGAAAGGCGAGTCATATTATAGAAATGCGATTCATCTTTTTGCGGTTTGCATAGGCCTACACTAACGTTATTCCACATCAACACTTGAGAAAAGAAAACAGCCTACCTCACTCCTCAGCGGGATCTGCTCCTCATATCAGGAGATATTGCTCCTCATATCAGCACTGTTCTGAGGAAACTTTTCTCCATAAGGTAGGCTATATTATGCCTCACTCGATTGCGACGCGCTTTGTTTACAGCTGATGTGGGGCCGTTTCACAGACTGAAATGGTTCTCAGAATTTGCATTTGAATAGCACGCGCTCTCCGGGGAGTGGTCAAATTACTTTTGAATGGCTCGTAATGAGCTTGACTGGAGTCGCTCTCTTTTTATACAGATTACAGAAGCTGAGAATATTTGTTTTTTATATAAATTACTTCATTTAAAAGATGCGATCTCAAGCTTTATGCCCGTGGGTCTGTTTGCCTGTTTGACTGAATTTTCGCGGAGTTATAGATCATTTTCGAACGCGTTTCAAATGGGAGTTTACTGACAGAGAGAAGGCAGAAATCGCATCATGTTCATTTTTCTTTATTTGTCAAAAAGCAAAACACTTTATTTTTATTGTGAGTATACAGAAAAAAAATAGAAACTGAACAGGATCGATTGATGTATTACACGAAAATGAAAGATCAAAATTAACAGAGCATTAAGTGTTTATTTTCAGTGCTAAAAAAAAAAAACGAGCAAAACGCGCGGGCGCGTTTTTGGTCCCCAGAGGGTTAAGAGGGAAGGGGACCTGCAGGCATTTTCAGTTGACGAAGCGTGCCTGGTCTTCCGGCCGGCTAACTCCCACGTGATCCTGAGACCGGGATATGTGCCCAAAGTTCCCACAACTCCGACAATCAGGTCGTGAACTTGCAAGCGCTGCCTCTGGAGGAGGCAGACCCAGCCCTAGCACTGCTCTGTCCAGTACACGCCTTCCGCGCTTACGTAGATAGACCTCAGTGCTTTAGGACCTCAGACCAGCTCTTTGTCTGTTACGGAGGCCAGCAGAAGGGAAAGGCTGTCTCCAAGCAGAGGTTGTCCCACTGGATAGTAGATGCTATTACCTCGGCATACCAAACTTAAGGCCTGCCTTACACCTCCTCGCTAACAGACATTAGTAGAGCTGTGGCTGGGCGACAACTAACACATTTGCGAGATTCTACAATCTCAGTGTAGAGCCCGTATCCTCTCGTATACTCGCTCCAAGTAGCCAGTAAGGAGGACCTGCTCAGTGTCAATTCGCTTGCTGCTCCATTCCACTCCACGGACTGGATGCGTGCGCTAATTTCCTTAGGTGAGTGAACACACCTCTCGGCTCCTCAGTGAAGAACTTGAATGCGAGAATTCACACGCTGCTCCTTATATACACACATAGCGGGCGGAGCTCGTGACACTAATTCCGCAGACCAAGGTACTTTGTGTACGATTGGCTCATTTTGTACCACACAAAGGAGATTGGGCTCTCGGACGAGATCCCATTCGTCAGTCGTTCTGACGTAACGTCTCTGTTCCCTTCTTCAGGGAACGAGGGTTACATACATAACCGAGATGTTCTGCTTCTCTACAGCTGTGGATGAGCGATAGAGCAATGCATCCGACAACATTTTGAGCAAATATTGTGTAAATGAGTTTTAAATAACAATAAGCATTTTTACTTTTTCATTAACTTAAATGATAAATATTGGTCGACCACTAAAGTTGATTGTACCTGCATTGTTTGTTGCTGATGCTTCTTTTGTCATTTGCTTTATGTTCATTACATGACCAAACGCATGCGGACCGTGATGAACACACACACACACACACACATTACTTACAGCTGCATGAACTCAAACATGCTTCTGTATTTCAACATGACCTGAACTTGACTGAAAAGTGCAGAAGTGCTCATAGCAGCCAATGAGGATCTGCTCCCTATTTAATGTTGTAATGAAATATAAGAATCAAGCACATATTGGAGGTCTGCATACTCTCGGCCATGTAGTGTGTGTTGCTTATTAATGTGCTTCCCTTTTTTTGCTAAAGGCCATTTTCCCCACACGCTCTGGATTATAGTCGATCTTGTTGCCTTTATTTTGCAACCAAATCAGACTTGTCATTGCTTTTTCTGCAGGAGTCCATCAACATAATTACAATCATCTCGGTCTCAGTAGCCCAACGCGAACACCTAAAAATGGTAAGGAACCATCTCAAAGAATAATCTTGTTGTCGAGTGCTTGTGTTTGCATGCCTACAAGATCAACTGGTTCTATGACCAGCTCAATGGCATTGGCCATCTTCATCATCATCACCATCACCACCTTTAAGAAAACAACTCGGAGAACCTCGAGTTAATGTTGTCAATGAGGGCGGCGCTCAGGCCAGTGGTTAAATCTCCCAGCTGTAACGAAAGCTTCTGACTGGCGAGCAGAAACGGCTCGTTAGCACTGATTAAATCACTGCCGTTGGTGAAGCACTCGAGTCGGACTGGGGTCGGTGGAGGATGGGAGTCACTTTCCCACCCAACAAGCTTAAAAGGCTCCCAGTGGATCTGTGCTTATATGACAAAGCCTGTTATTGCCTTCACACAGAGCAGCTGATTCACTGCATGAAGATCCTGTTCTGCTGTGGATTATTATGACTTGTGTTGCATGGCGGGTCGTCTCGGCCTGCAGTCCAGATCTTTAACAGCTTGTATACTATTTGCATTTTGTCTTGTAACATATACAAATTTTTTTTTTTATAAAATAACACACACACACACATTATATAGTATCACTACATTTAGTTTACACACTGCCGTTCAAAAGTCTTCTTTTTTTTTAATAAATCAATACTTTTATTCATTCAGGATGCATTAAGTTGACAGTAAAGACACTTATAATGTCACAAATTATTCTGTTTCAAATAAGTGCTGTTCTTCTTCATCAAAGAATCTTGAAAAACAAAAAGTATGACGGTTTCCACAAAAATATGAAGCAGCAACATTAATAATAATGAGAAATGTTCCTTGAGCATCAAATCATATTACAGTGATTTGTGAAGGATCATGTGACACTGAAGACTGGAGTAATGATGCTGAACATTCAGCTTTGATCACAGGAATAAATTACACTTTACTGTATATTCACATAGAGAACAGCAGATTTACACTGGAATAATATTTCACTGTTTTTACAGTACAGTTTTTATCAAATAAATGCAGCCTTGGTGAGCAGAAGAGACTTTAACATTAAAAAATCTCTTGAACGGTAGTGCGTATATGGTATAATAAATATTCTTCCTGAATATACAGTGGCATGTCCTAATTTTGCAGAGTTAGACGCGTTTCTGGGTTAAACATATTTTATTAATCCTGGAACAACATTCCTGTCTGAAAACATAACTTCCATAAAATAGAGGGAAATGATGTGTGAATAACACTGATTGTGAGACTAAACTTACATAAACTGTAAACTTGGCCCTCAAATCGTACAAAAATGTAAGGGGGTGTTGTGGCGCAATGGATAAGACACATGCCTTTGGTGTGAGAGACCCGGGTTCGAATCCACTGTGAGACACCAATGTGTCCCTGAGCAAGACACTTAACCCCTAGTTGCTCCAGAGGTGTGCGACCTCTGACATATATATAGCAATTGTAAGTCGCTTTGGATAAAAGCGTCAGCTAAATGAATAAATGTAAATGTAAATGTAAATCTGATTGGTTGATTGGAATGTTGATCCAGGAACATGTTGCACTTGGTGAATATGCTATACAGTGTCCTCCAGAAGACTGGACACGCAGGGTGGGATTTGGGACAAAAATGAATCCTTATCATTTTGTGATAACTTTGCATTGCTAAAGGACAACCTGAATTATGACAATATATTTTGTAAAACAAGGAATTCATAACACAGAAAACCCTGCTGACAATCAATCAATCAATCAAATGGAAGATTAAATGAGCCTAAGATGGTTTCCTGGTCTAAACCAGCTGAACATCACGGCCACTGTTACTTCCATTACTATATAATCGAAAAGAAAATCATAATTGTTGGTCTTCATTGATAATTTCCACTAGAATGCATTTACATTAGAAAATGAATGATTTGGTTTATGCTGATATAGTCCAAAAGCGCACGTTGAACGCTAGGGCGTTTGGTGGACAGAGTGTTGTATGTATGCCGTGAATGAAGGCGTATTGAGGCGGTCAAACACACTCTTCAGTCTCTAACATCACATCAGTCCTCTCGCTGTCTGGACGGCGTTCTCTACAGCTGCTGCTAATACTCACTCCCACAACAAGCCAAAATGCCATTTCACGATGCTTCATCATTACACGAGCGCCAAAAAACAAAGCATCCCGACTCTATTTCATTTGCTCTTATTGAACTGCGTTCTTTTTCCCTTGAATTGACCAGCTCACAGATCTCTGAGGCACGGTAAGTTATCTTCGCAACATCCTTGATTCTCTATCTTTCCTTCTCCTCCTCCTCCTCCCTCCAATGAAGATGAATGTTTTCCACTTCACACACACCACCAACCGCTGAACCCCAATGCATGAACTGAGCAAGTGTAAATGCAGTTGTGTAAGCGTTGCTCGTCCTCCGTCCGTCTGTGAAGTGTTGTTGCGTCTCATTCTGCTGCGCTGGTCGCGACTCTATTTATAAACCTCGACCTGAGACTCGGACTGGCGTGACGGGCACGAGGAGCCACACACACATCACATCGATCACACCGCATCACATCAGTCACCGCACCCGATTGGCCCGCGACGCCGCGACTCTTATAGCCACTAAATCCCAGTCCAGAAGTCCCCATCCTCCCTCCACACAGTAATGTGTTCGACATGTCGAGTGTGTGCTGAGACGTTTATGAATGTGTGATTTTGACTGTTCCCAGTTAAAGATGCGATGGTGTGTTTTGTCTTGCCCGCAGAAAGCACCCGGATGAACAATATCCTCACCTCACAGACCGAGCCCTACGATCTGTCCTTCTCTCGCTCCTTCCAGAGTCTCTCTCATCTCCCCCCTTCATACGAGTCTGCCGTGAAAGCTGACCTCAACAAATACTCCTCGCTCAAGAAACTAAGTATGTGCCAGTCTAATGTCCTCAGCTCTGATAATGATCTTTCTCTAGGGGTCTAAAACCTCGAGGCCTCTCAAATACTGCTGTGTTTATTTCATTACATCTTCAGTCAAGGTTCAGTTTGTTAGCATCAGTTACATATAGAAATAAAGTCGCAATTGTGAGAAACGAAGTCAAAATTGTTACAATTTACTATTCACAATGTCATTTATTTTCTCTGTTTTGTTATTACTTTACAATAAGTTTCCATTTTTATGGATATTATGAATTACAGGTTATGAGAAAATAGTCTCAAATGTGAGATATAGAGTTCAATTGAATTATAATTATATTTGTTGTACTGTAGTTACGTTCAGTTTGTTGACGTTCGTTAATGCAACAACGAACAGCACTTTTACAGCATTCATCCATTTAGGTCAATGTTAATTAACAGTGATAAAAGTAGATTTATTTATCATTAACCTAGATCGAAAATTCCTGAAAACATGGTTCATTCAGGGTCTGTATTTCAGTGGATTTTTCACATTCAGAAAGTGTAAATCTGGAGAGCTAATGATAGTCTGTTCGTATGGGAGATTGACAGTGGCTTGATTCGAGAACGAGGCTCCTTCAGATCCCAGAAAGCAGTCGGACTGAGTCTTTTCCACTCCATCATGTCAATCAGCGCTGCGCGAGATCATCAGTAATCAACATTCGAGCACGATTCATTGTTGATTCCTGTGTAAATGCATTTATGCGTCTTTGTAAACACACTGTGTATGCGCTGCGGCTTCTGTGAGCCGAGTAAAATCCCTATAGGCAAACGTAACCGTAATGCAACGCAGGGAGTCACGGCTCGCCGTGGAGATCAGAGCCTTCGTTTCATCCCGTCAGGATCTTCCTCAACAGGCGGCCATTATCCGCTCGCACGGGTTCGATCTGAACCTGATATCTCTGAGTAAAGCTTTCTCGTGGCCTCGGCCCCATGGTATTGATTCAGCTAGTGGCAGGTTCTTTTGCTGTGTAATAAGGTCTCAGCTCATTATATTCCCTAAGTGAAGAGTAAATTCCCCTGAGGCTTGTGTAATTGCATAAAGAACGCTCCAGATCTCTCCCGGCCCTGAACCCTGGGAAACTGACAGGCCTCCTCATCTGCAGTTCTTCCGCGTCCACCGAGCTTCTACCAGCGAAAACATGCAATCGTTCACTAAACCATTCATGGCAGCAGACCCTCCTTCTCCGTCGAGTCTCGATAAGCCTCTGAAGCAGGTTATTTCGTGTAGGCTGGAGCCGAAAGGCTTAGCTGTTTCTTTTGGAGCTTCGGTGGAGTTTTGCTCTGACAGATCATGTTGGATATAGCGTTTCTGTTAATAACATCCCGAGTCTCTTCTTCCTCCTCCTCCTCTTCAGATGTTTGTTTTGCTAATATCCACAAACCTTCAAAAGGAGACTCCTTTATGAAGAAAGATTAATTGAATCTGTAATCAGCATAAACCGATTATGTGCCATTAATTCCCCTCAATAACACAGTGTTGGTCCTTTCGGCGAGTGTGAGATAAATGCTGCTATTGAGCTCTTTTATCTCCTAACAAACTCAATCTCGTCCCCTCAAGAGATGCTGTTTCGAATGTCCCACAAATATGTCTGCCACTTCCTCGGGCGGTGAATTATTGTACACTTTTTTATTTTTCACAAACCTCTCATCACAGTTATTCGATTAATTCTCACTTAAAGGAAGATTTGTGGCTGTAATTTTGTTTGATACACTCCTTTATTGCATTCACTGCGATATGACTGGGCTCTAAATGTGTGGAGAAATCTATCAAGTGTAACTGATATCTCAAGGACATCAGCCTCCCCAGATTGTATTCATTACACCTCGAGCAGAGGATAATTTCATTATTTCCAGTTCCAACCATTACAGTAGAGTGTCCTGAATCTCTCCAGCTGTGATGCACCATCAGTCCGTTTGACAAAAGAAAGTCTCTGCTTTAAAGTCTTATTGACTATTAACCCATTCGAGTTGGTCAATCGCCGTGCGCTGTAGTATTTCGAAAGTTTTAGTCGATTTCACACATATTAGGTTGGCAATAGTTCAACAAGTAAAATGTGTAGGCCTACGAGTTTATTTAACAATAACACATTAATTAATGCAAGTAAGAATAAATGACTTGAAATGATATCAATCACATTCTTCTTCTTCTTCTTCTGTAAATTCAAGGCTTCTTCCAAACTCGATAAAAAGCAGATGAATCTGAAGTTGGACGTGTTGTTTATCGAGGGGACGGAGGCGTTTACAGGTTTACGTGCCTCGAGGACGAATACCGTATGAATATCTAAAAATAATGAGCTCAGAAGGGAAAGATTGTCTTGTTGGTTCATACAGATTACATAAAAAGAGAATATTTGTTTTCGATATGACTTACATCATTTAAAGGTAGACGCTTCACTCTTTCTAAAGATATATCTCTCATGTCTGTGTGGCAAGTATTCGCTGAGTTTCGGTTCATTTTTGTGACGCGTTTCAGAAAGAAGTTCACAGAGACCGAGACGGCAGAAAGCGCGCCCTGTTCGTTTTCTTCATTTTACAAAGATTGTGTATATACAAAAAAAGAGAGAATACAAAAATAAAAGTAGATCCTTTAAGGCCGATTCACACCGCGCAGACAAACGCCAACAAACAAGTCTGTCGGAGTTTGTGTTACCCCTCTCTGCGTCTGTTGGCGTTGGTCGGAGTTTGTTTTCACCCGACTGAACACGTTCACTCGGCGTTTGTTGGGTCGTGGAATGTCTGAGCAGTGTGGTATGAGTTTCCAACAAACGACAACAAACTCTGACGTAATCTGACCTGGCCACGAACCGGGTTCACGAATGACGATGAGGCAAGTCCTTGCAAAGGAGCGTGCTGAGCGTGCTTAGTAAATTATCCTTGTAGTGAAAATGGCAGAACAAATCAGAAGACAATTCTAGAGAAAGAGCAAGGAGATTTTTGCGAGAGCACACTGGACAAAGTTTGAGCACGCGCACGCGTACAGTCTGAGCGAGAGCAGAGCCATATTTGAAAGCGCACGTCCAGTAAGTTTTGTGCTAGAGTGAAAGAGATCCGCTTGCGAGCTGAGAGAGTCGTTACATGGATGCGCTCTCAGCTTACAATAGTGCGCTCTCGTCATTTAACACCATAGAAACCGCCTCAAAGGAAATATAAAGGGTAGAACTGTTTTGTCTTTACAGTTGTCATAAAGAGACGAGAAGAAAGTCGTGTCTGAAAGCTGCAGTCTTTTATTTTTGTTTGTTAAAATGAATGGAAAATATCTCATATTTTTCCGTGGGTGCTTGACCATTTCCGTGGGTGCTGGAGTTTGTCGGTGTCTGTCGGGGCAGTGTGAACATGACACTGCTTCATGATTCATGTTTATACAATTCTAAATCCAACGGCCAACTTGTTTGTTGGCGTTTGTCTGTGGGGTGGGAATAGGCCTTTACAGTTTCAAATGATGTATTACTCATTACTGTATGACAAAATTTAGTATTTTAAGTTTTTTCACTGTTTTCAGGAAAAAATGCAAGTGATTAAAATCCAGTCGTTATTACGTTTTATAAACTAGGCCTCAGGAACCTGCTCTGGCAAATTACCTTGTTTTCAGGTTGACTTGAACACTCTGACACTGCTTGTGCTTCCCCACAGCGGATAAGGACGTTGACGACTACTACACCAGGAAGAGGAACCTTCCAGACCTGGCGGCCCGAGGAACTCTTCCTCTGCACATGATGAAGATGAACCAGGATCCCCCGAGCAGCCAGCAGCCCCAGCCGGCGCCCCGCCAGCGCCCCCGCCGGGTCCAGAGGGCCATGTCCCAGGACCGTGTGCTGTCCCCCGAACGCAGCCAGGAGCTCGACTACCCCACGTCCCCCTACGCCATCTCCCCGTACGGCGGGCGGATCCTCTCCGACGAGCAGCTCCTGTCGGCCGAACGTCTGCGCTCCCACGAGCGGCTCATCTCGCAGGAACGCCACTACTCGCAGGAGCGCATCCACGCGCAGGACCGGCTCCACTCTCAGGAGCGCCTGCATTCCCAGGACCGCCTCTATTCCCAGGACCGCCTCTACTCGCAGGATCCACTCATCTCTCCCGACAAGATGATGTCCATCAAGCGCTCCGGCTTCCACAGCGACAAGTCCATGTCCAGAGCCATATCGCACACGGACGTGTTCATGCCCACCACGCCCCTCCTGGACCGATACAAGATGACCAAAATGCACTCCCATCCCAGTGCCTCGAACAACACGCCACAGAACACTTCCACCATGAACCAGACGGCCTCCAAGAGACAGGCCTTCGCCTCGCGCCGCACGCAGACGATGGAGCAGCTCCACTACGTCCCGCAGCACCACCAACACTACCGCACCGGGAGCAAGACCGAGGTGACTGTTTAACCGCTCACGGGCCGACAGAAGCATACACTCGTCTCAGATCCGGTTCTGCAGGAACTGACCCAGCACCAGCTACTCTAGAGTCCATACCCAGACCCTTCTGTGTGCATTACCATTCAGTTAAATGTGTTTGTTTATCACTAACGAGAAGGACTTCTGCATTCGTAAGGGCTTTGCATGGGGATTCGCAGACTGCGTCAGAAGAAAGAACATATGATGAAAGGTATGGACATGGAACAGAAGTGTATAAATTTATATATAAATACACACTATATATATATATATATATATATATATATATATACATATATATATATACATACAAATACTGTTTGTACTTCCGGTCCTAGTCAATAGCTTTAGAAGTTCTTATGATGTACGCGCACTTCTTTTGGTGCCTCTACGAAAACGTCCCATTTCAACAACGAAGTGGTTTTGTGGGATAAAAAGCACAATCAAGTAAAAGTTGAGTTTGGTTTTGTTCATTCGCTCTGTGGGTGATGGCTAGCATATATCAGTTTGTTCTTCAATTAATGGCCACTCATTATTTTGCGAAGATGATTGTAAATAAGCTCTTTTAGCACCACTAAATGGACGAGTCTGTTCTGGTTGGCATTTGTATTATTGTAGTTTGATTTTTAGAGATTCAAGACTTCTTCAGAACTATAGAGAACCCACTAACCCAGTGTTGGACCATTTAAAGTTATATATGATACTGTATGTGTGTCCGTTCAAATGTGTTTGTAGAATGAGAATCGGGCGAATGTTGCTGAACAATATGTTGATTTCTGGCTGTAGACTGTGTTGCAGTGACTCACAAGACAAATGAGTATATTATGCTTGTTGTAGTAGCTTCAAATAAACCGTCCTTATTTTTCTAAACATTAACATGTGAAAAAGGTTCATGTGCCTCAACAAACACTGAAATATTAAAGAGCTCCAATCTAATAGTCCATGAAGTCTGGGTGGCTAAATTCAGATGAACTGAGAAAAACACGAAGGCCCTTTGGAACAGCTGTGCCTTTTAGAGAACAACGATCCACTTAAAGTCTCTCACTGGAACACAAGAGGAGGATCTCTGACACGTTTAACTCTTTCCCCGCCAGTGTTCTCCATCATTTTCACTCCCCAGAATATTTTGTTGTATGAATATGTCAGAAGAAAGAACAGAGTCTCTGCTTTTAAACAAAAATATTGATGCATTCTTTTTTTTTTTTATGTGGGTAAGTTTCATAAAAAAAGCAACATTTTGAACAAAAATCATGTTTTTATCAGAGACTTTGTCCAGATGAGGTTCAGAATGATGATCATAAACACAGATGGAGTAGATCGAGTCCAATGCTTCTATCACTTGTTTCTGTTTGTTCGTCAGCTGTGTTTTGATCCCGAGATTCTGTGCTCTTTCAGAAGATTAACAGTGAAAACATGGATTGCCGTCAATGGCGGGGAAAGACTTCATGAAAGAGGAAAAAATAACAAACACGCACCATAACCCTCTCATCAAAGCCGATGTGACTCAAACTGATGCTTCGTATGATAGCTTTGTTGAAGAACAAACTCATTTGAGATCATGAGAGAAGGAACAACGTCTGGTTTGTGAACAAAATGTTATTTTGAATAATTTTCCCCTCAAAGAATGAATCAAACTAGTTAAAAAAAAAAAAACTGTGCTGAATGATTCATAGTGTCCATAAGTCATATAGAGATGATGCTGGAATACTTCAGAACCGGTTCATTGCTGTTGTCTGGAAAAGAGCGGCCAGCGCATTATTCAGAATTCCTCCGTTTGTGTTGAAGGAGTAAATAAAGTCACAGGTTAGGACAAACTCTCCTTCTCAGGTCAACTTCTCTATTTCACCAGCTTTTCTTCAGGCCATTGCTACATGACAACCTTGCTTCATGGTTTCTGGTGTGTTATGTTACAGTTTAACTTCGGAAACACTTGTGTAAAATAGTCTGAGAGGAAAAGAAAAGCAATTACTCACACCTAGAAATCGTCCCGTCTTCCAGCAGAGACAGAGAAAGCCAATGTATCTGAAAACTAACCAACCAAATCTGCTTCAGCGACTGGGTGATATATTGGGTTATTTTGTCAGTTTTTGGACATGTGAATGAATCCCCGCTGCTTGCGTCCCAGCCGGAGCGCAGAAACCTCCTTTAAATTCATTGAACTTCAGGAGGGGAAATGCAATTCTCACACACAAACAAAGCCTTTTGCATTTGCATTTCTTTATTTGCAAAAGCTTTATGGGTGAGACGGACTGGCATCTGCGATCCTCGTACCTCTCTTCTTCCCGATCAGCATTTAGATGAGAATATGACACTTAAATGGAGTGTGTGCTGCAGATCGGCAGTGAAACAGACGCTGGCTTCCTCTGTGTGCAAATGGCCGTCGACTAAAACATCGCTCACATATGAAGTAATGAAAAGCCCTGCAGGTCCTGCTTCTGAGAGTCTTGTTCAGTCCAAACGCAATGTTTCCTGCTAAAATGTTAATCCCGGTAATGTTGAGGCATGAGGCAGGCTGTGTGTGAATCTGCAGCATTATTCCTCAATTATTCAGCATCTGTCAGTCAGAACGCGAGTGCAGGAACAAGAGATGCTTCTGAGAAACTGCAGTTTGGGCTTGAGATGTGCTGCACAATACACCGGCGTTCCATCATTCTCTTAAGGACTCTCACAAGGCTTGAATACACCACATAAATCTTCATATTCCACACGGCACTTGTGAATAATATAGGCAATGGTGCATTTCTAAAGCTTTTAGAGAAAAAGAAGCGGCTCCAAGCGCTTCCATTAAGTTTACAGTTTGCTCTTGTCTCAAATTAGCATATTTCAGAAAGCCAAAGTGAAGAAACGCCACGATCCTCTGGAAATTAGCATACAGCCTGCTTTAATATTACATATACTGCGCCATCGCAGGCTCTGGTGTAAGTCATTCCTCGAGACTGACCTGTAGCCTAGCAACCAGCTTTCCCATGGAAAACCATTACAGCTCCTTCTTTAGATTCTGAGCAGGAATTGAGAGGTTTGTGCTTCACCATCGGCTCAAACGTGTGTGTGTGTGTGTGGATGCTTTACTGAAGATCTTCTCACTGTACTTCTTACCACCGCAACTTCCTTCGTATTTGAAAAGAAATACTCATTACTTACTACTATCAACACAACATTACATTTTTAAAGGTGTAGCTCAACCACAAATTACATCATGTCATGTGATTGTCTTTCAGAACACAAAAGATGTGATAAAGGGACATTAAAGTGGTTCATCTGCAGTGTTTTCCACTGAACGTCCTGCTTGTGCATGTTCTACACACAGTGTGTCACTAAATGTCTTCATCTTCGACACACAAGCTCTAATACACAAAGCAATGGCTTGTTGAGGACATTTAATATTCAACAATATTACTGACAGCATTATATGAGAACTGAGCTGAGCTGGACGATGACATCACGGGTTCTCCAGAGCGGATATATATATATAAATGAACTAAATTAATAACTTTTTTACGACAGAACTGAACCATCACTGAACTGCTGTTCTCTTCTAGACACAATCTTTGTTGCATTATTCTCCTGTTATCTCTGTAAAGCTGCTCTGAAACACTGTGTTGTTAAAAGCGCTGTATAAATAAAGCTGACGACCTAATATGACTTAAAATATAGTGCAAACGTTTTGTGATACTAGTGTGGGGTTTAGTAAGAGATGTGCATGAGATCAGACTTTAGCACTGATCTGACAGCAGTCCTGACACCGTATAACGAGCCGTACTGTGACCAGCCTGATTAATTGCTTTCACTAATTTACCGTTCGTTTAATCATGGACGGCTGCCAACAAAACTCTGACACTCTTATCTCCTCCTCTGATATCCACAATCAATACTAAAGCAATCTGAGTACAAAACCTCATTTTCTTCCGTAATGCTTTGGAAACGCAGCAGATTCCAGTGCGATCGCATCTTCAGCTCAGACTCAACCAGGAACACAGTCTGAGGCTTAAAGAACGAGGGAAGCTGTGTTGAACACACCGTGTAAACGCTCTCAGCTCAGGCTGGGAAAGTATGTGAACCTTTAATAGCTTCTTCAATAGCAGAATGATCCTGCAGATCTCGGTTAGCTGAGGCCGTTCCTCCGTTCCTCGGTACAAACGCTGAGGGAGTCGCAGTTAGGGGTCAGGACTGACGGACTCTGACCTCACGAGCCTGAGGAGGACGCGAGCTTCATCTGTGACCCTCACCAGCTTTATGAACATTTTTAACCCCACGCGATCTTCAGTTTTGAGATCACAAAAAAACTATTATAATCTTCAAAATGGCCGCCTGTAAATGTCCTTAATTTGAGGAAAGTCTGCTTTCGAATGGCAGATGCTTTGATTGGACTGAAGTGCTGAACGATGGGAATGTGTTACTGTTGTTTCAGCAGCTTCTGTTCTGTTGTGCTTTAGCTGGAGATCACCTCAAAGTTAATGACCAGTTTGATTAGAAATCCAGGTAAATCCAAAGATTCACACTCTTATTTTCTGCAAATGTAGAAGAAAACTCTTCATGAAAGCGTCTCTGATGCAGCGTTTCTCTGACGCCTGAAACCTTAAACCTCACGCTTTTCTTTGATGCCTTACAAGAAATGCAAATCTAGTTCAATGTGTAATTGCGAGAACAAAGTGCCTCTCGACCGCTTGAGTAAACCAGCAGCACATTAATCATCTTTAGCTGATGTTCCCCTCACATTTTGTGTCTGTTTGTACACGTGGTTCATATTTATTTCTCTATCGTATGTGTCTGATATCCCTTACACTGGAGCACGAGTGAGGAAGAGGCTGAGTAACTGGATTCTGGGGTCGATGTATTGCACATCTTCAGTTTCCCCGTGGCCTGTTTCACAGACTCTTCAATAACAGATCTCAGTGACCCTGGAGGCTGGGCTTCACCGCCTCACACCTCGCTGTCTCCGGCCGAGAGCTTTCAGTGTGTCAGAGCTAACACAGATCTGCAGAACACAAGTCAAGCACATCTAGGAAAGGAAAACTCAGAGGAGCTCATGTGAAACAGGAGAAAGTGCTTTTAATATGACTTCTAAAACATCGCACTGGATTGTCACAACAAATGATGAACAAACTATTAAATACTACTATTATAAAAACTCATATGTCATATAAATAATGAATGCCTGTAAAGCCCCTGGTCCGGCTCAGATCTGCAGCAGCAGCGCGACTCCAGCGAGGGTCCACTTAGACGGGCTGTCTCGGGTCTTCAGGCTGAAGGTCCACACGTATGTGGGTCCGCGCTGGCGGGTCTTGTAGACGGGACACTGGTACTGGCCGCGCTGGTCCTGCTTGTCCACCGGGACGGCTTTGATGAACATCACCGGCATCGCAGGCGTGAGCTCCTTCAGCCGGGCGTCCACCATGATCCCAGCCTGCAGGACACACACACACACACACACACACACACACAGACACACGCACACCACACACACACACATGCAAACACACACACACACACACACACACACACACACACACACACAATATATGTTTTTATATTTCACTGCAATATTCCTTTAAAAAAAATGTCCACGTTTAGTTCATGGAGACTTTAAGGATTATATGATAAAACTATAAGCCACAAGAGACCAGGTGACTTCCAACAGATACATTTCCTGACAATAATAGTGTTATATAGCAACTTGGTGAAATAATACTTTGAATGTGGATCATCCAATCAGATTTTAAAGTTGTGATCAGTTTCATAATGTTGGTTAATGCCAGATGTAATCAGACTGAGTGTCTGCTGGCCCCAGTGTGACTGATGTACAGTACAGGAGTCTGCGTCGTCCTGAACACAGAGGGAAACTCGGCTAATTAAACCTGAGTGTTAAAGAGACGAATGCACATAATGTTGACATTGCAGCAACTCTGGAGGACGCGGGTTATGATTCATATAGTCTGGAAAATGCACAATTAAATACAGAAATGCATTACCATTTTGCATATTACATTTCAAATTGAATATTGCTATCCATAAGCTTCCATAATTATATATGTATTTTTTTGCATTAAAAGCATCTCTGAATCACACACAGCTGTATATTAAGGGGGCGATATTAATATCCCGGTTATGAGCACATCTTCACTAGCTAGCATGGTGGCGATAGCTTTATCACTCTCTCATTTTACAATGGTGGTGGTTGAGGAGAGACCCCTGACATGATTGTAAAGCACTTTGGGTGTACAGTAGTACATATGAAAGCGCTATATAAATGCCTCATTCTATTCTATTCTATCAACACTTAGATCTAGAACGCAAACTTGCTTCTCAACACAGAACCAGGTGAGTGTGGCCCTGATCCAGAGACAGAGCCAGTGCCTGTGGTTCCCAGTGCGAGAGCCCGTACCTGTGGTTCCCAGCGCGCTCCCTCCATGAAGAGCCCGTGGATGTAGGCGCCCTCTCTGGGCGGCGTGCTGAACTCCTCTCGGCTCTTCTTGGTGACGTCACACTGCAGGCTCATGCGGTCCAGAGGCCACTTGTTGCGCCGGGCCATGGACTGCATGATGGCCGTGAGGAAGGACTGCGGGTTGAAGAAGCCGGCGAGCCACACCACCGCCGGCAGACTGAAGTCCGAGGTCCAGTTCTCCAGCTCGCGGATGCGGGTCAGCAGGTCCACGAACCAGATGGCCAGGCCACACATGGACGGGTACGCCCGCTTGGTCCAGGAGTCCGGCACCTGGTCCAGGTACACCGCGTTCTGGAGGTTCTCCATGTCGGTGGTCATCGTGAGCTCGCCCTGTGAGAGGAACACGTCAGGCAGTGAGTCGAGTCTCCTTCCTTTATACAGCATTTCTACCAATTTCACGAGTTCACACTTACATATAATTTGAGGGGGTAAAGTTTAATGCGCATTTGGCGTGCTGTCCGGAGGGAGGGCTCCGAGCTCGGAGTTCGGCCCGAACCCAGAGTACTCCCCCCCTATGTAAGTGCTTAGGACTAGAAGCGTGGAGAAGGGGTGGTGGAGGGATGCTGCAAAACTGTCAATGGAATGAGGTGAGACTGCTGAGTGTATATGCACCTCTTACCATTGATTGCTGAGTGCTCTCCACTTGTGTTAGTTATCTGAACGTGCTCCTCCCGAACGTTGTTAATAAAACATCATATAGACTGTTTTGAAGCAGCGTTACAGTGATAACAGGAGATTACAGTAACAGAGATTGTTTTGGCTTTACAGCAGCTCAAGAATAAAGTTATTGTCCAGATAAAGCAGACAATACAGCTCGACAGCAGAGTCTGGGTCTCGAGAACACACTCGCTGAAACAGGATCCAGTGCAGCTGCATTTAAATGATGTTTTATAAACAAAGTTCGGGAGGAGCACGTTCAAATAATCAATCAATCAATCAACCAATCTATCAATCATCTCATCAAACAATTACCATGTCTACCCTATCAGCATGAGAGGAAGCATATATATATATTCACTCTGTCAACTCACCTAACTTCCTTGACAGTTTCAGCATCCCTCCACCACCCCGACTCCTCACCCTTGGCTTGTTCTTTCACAGCCAGGAATACGGGGGGAGTACTCTGGGTTCGGGCCGAATACTGAGCCCGGAGCCCTCTCCTCGGACAGCACGCCAAATACGCATTTATTCTATCTGACTTATTTGTAAGTGTGAACTAGTGAAATGTTAAAAGAAATCCTAAAAAACAAATGAACTGATTATTTCCAGGTCAACAAATCATCCCAGCGTAGCCTTCCCGAGATAATCTTCTAGTGTTTATGTTGATAACAGCGTTCTGCTCGTCATCTAAAGCAGATCTAACAGATGCGAGTCTGTGCAGTGGTTCACCTGAAGAACACTAGTAATGCAGTCATCTAATAATGTTTGTATTCCTTGAGGTCCTGAAGTTACGGATGTTGTCTCTGATCACTCAATCAGCACAAAGTTTCAGTGTTAATGTTAAACAAACAGACGTTGCCTTTGAAAAGATTTTGTTGCTTAGTTTGAAAGTGTTACATTTTTCCTTTTCAAGAATTCAACTGTGATTCTTCATGACGATATCAGACTAGAAACTCTCCATCCAGGAATATAACAGGATTATCTTTAATGAAAAAGTCACAGCTGCATATAAAGACATACAGAGCAAGACCAAAGACGCATGTAAAAAGTGTTTATTCTCTAAAACTCCCACTGTCAGATTGCCGTCTCTTCCATGCATCGTTTTTCACATTATAATATTTCCCACAGTGCGATGTGTCAAGGAATGTGCATAATTTTGATAACTTGAATGTTTTGTCTTGTTAGTAAAGGACTTCAGTCATAAGGTGATTGTGTACAGGCTCGACACAGAAAGGAAGATCATCTCAGTAACTGTTAAATCAAACCGTATTCTGCCAAGGCCAAAATCCTTCACTAGTTAATAGTCGTCTTTACTTCGTTCAGGGATTTAATGCAGTTAAAATAGGTCTGAAAAGAGCAACACGATCTCTCGCCTAGCGATTTAATTTCTCCTGTTACCAAGCGGCAGAAAGACGCCGTGCGGAGAAAGCAATAACTGACTGCATATCAGATTTAATCATTCAGCATTAGATGTGGTGATGAGATCCCTAAAGCAGCAGACAAAAGGTTTCAGAGTATTACAGGTGTGTGTCTGTGTGTGTGTGTGTGTGTGTGTACTTGTACAACCATCTTTGTGAGGACCAGTTTGAGTTTTAGACCATTGGAGTGAGGACAGAGAGAGTAAAGTGAGGACATGTTGGCCGGTCCTCAGTTTCTGAGAGCCTCTAAAGGCCTGTTTGAGGGTCAAGACTTGGTTTTAGGGATAAGGTTATAATGAGGTTAAGGGTCGGGCAGTTAGTTGTGATGGGTAAGGTTAGGGGAAGGGGCTAGAGATTGCATTGTGTCAATGAATGTCCTCATAAAGATAGATGTACAAGAATGTGTGTGTGTGTGTGTGTGTCTAACCTTCAGGCCCAGACTGAGCTCCTTCAGAGAGCGTTTGATCTCTTGCGTGAGGACGTTCATGCGCTCACACTCCTGGACGGCCACAACGATATACGGCGTTCTCTCCTCCACCTTCCCCATCATCTCAGTCATGTTGAACTCTTCCGGAAGCTTCTCCAGAATCTCCTCAAGCACGGCTTTAACCTGGACACACAAACACACGCCAGATGAAGACAGAAATAAATACCTATATCTCCGTGGCAAAAGTCTTTAATTTTTTAAGTCATCCATCAATTAAAATATAAAAGGCCAAAAATGATACAGAATGTTAATCAGTAATTTTGGTCATTTTCCCATTAGCTCGGCTAAAGGCAAGCGTTTCATCTTCCTTGACGGATCATTTGCTGAGGTGTGATTATTGGTGAATCAGAACAGTGTACACAGAGGAAATGACCATTTGGAGGATGATTCAAATATTCAATCAGGAAATGGACTCATCTAATAATGTTATTGATGACGCTGTCACTGCTTTAGGGGCGGATGAGCACAGAAACACCGTTTGGATGGTAGGGTTTCAATATACTAATTAATAATAATAATAACAATAATAATAATAATCATTAAACATATTAAACATGACAAGCTAACAAAGTAGGATGTGCACAAAGACTTTAAGGAATTGATTTTTAAAGCAAGGCATATACAAGAAAGCACATGCATGTGATGAAGTTGTTTCCATTCCCATCAGCGTCTGAATTACAGGACATGTTTTCAGTCACAGCATGTGGAAGTGAAACTGGGCCATTTAATCACATTCCTCTCAGTAGACCTATTAGTCTTTGTCAGATACATGAGGAGTTAATGCAAAGGAGTCATTGCTTACAAATCCCAATCTCTTAACTTAAAAAGGTCAGCTGTCATAATGCATTCAAGCACTCTTACACGGCTCTCATATCTAATGGTTTAAATGTCAGAGGCCTCCAAACCAGCGACTTTCCCCTCTCAGACACGAGGACCTTTCAGTGTCTGTCTCGGGATCACCGTCACCCTTTCCGGGAGTTTAATGAGGTTAAATGTAACACAGATACAGTCAAACCAAAATGTATTCAGACACCTTCAACGTTCCTCACATTATCAGTTTATTCGCTATAGTTTAGAAAATGGTAATAAAATATGAGCAGAACTCAGTTGATATTTGACTGGTTTTGTCCGTCCTTCTGTTAGACTGTCTCACACATGAATTATGCTGAATATCTGTCAGCTGTTAAATTTAACTACACAATTAGATAATACCAGTTTAGCTCAACCAGTTACCAAGCAATGCTTCATTTTGTTCAGTCTGTGTGTAAAAAGAGCATTAGCAATTAAAGAAAACACACTTCAGCAAAACATGATCAGCTCAAAGTGTCCGAATCATTTCTGGTCCCAAATTTGTATATAAGTGTTACTGGTAGTCTCTGTATGAAGAGTTTTGGGTATAATATGTCACAGTTTACTTTATTTTGCTCTCCTCACTTACAGAAATGAGCTATAGTGTCCTGATCACACTAGTGAACAAATATAACAAATGATATCTGGTGTCTGAATAATGTTTGGCTGGCCTGTAGCTGAACTAGGCAGAGATGTGCTCGTCCTCATTCTGGAAACAGACAATAGCAGTAATATCCCTGAGTAAGGTCAATACAGGTGCATTAACACACTTTTGTCCATTGAGATGACTGGGAAAAAAATTTCCCAATTATGCTGAATTAAGCCGAATTATTTTTTGCTGTGAAAATGCGGTATCATGAGGTAAATTCTTGATTTTTCACATGGTACTAAATAATGTGGGAAGAGCTTTAGGTGTGAGTGTGTCTTATAATATTGAGTCCAGAACCTTGTCGTCGCGTGAGCCGGACGCCCCCTCTCCGGATCCGGCGTCTCTGGGCTGCATCTCCAGCACGGTTCTGAAGAGCTTCTCCGAGGTCTGCGTGAGGAACCCGATCTCTGCGTTCGGGTGCAGGCCGTACAGGTACGGGGACTCGGCCGGGAGAGCCGCATCGATGTACTGAAACACATCCAGAGAGAGTCCTGAGGAGCCGTGGGACTCGCATAATCCAACTCACAAAAATATGTTCGAACGTTCAAAACATATAGTTTATTAAATGTTTAAAAAAATGTTTGATTGGTTATGTAAACGCTAAGGGAACATTCCATTGCATCCTTCTTCAAACATTATGGGAATGTTATTTTTAAATGTTCTCTGAACGTTCTGAAATAAGTAGCAACATTTAAAAAACGTTAGACGAACTCCAACTAAAACGTTTCAGGTAAAAACACTCCATGAATGATGTATAAATAATGTTTTTGTACAGTTTTGAGAACATTATTAAAGACCATATAACTCTGATCAAATGTTCAATTGATATTACTAGAAGAACATTTCCTTGTCAGAACGTAAGCTAAAGTTCTGAGAACTGTTCCCTGATCATCATTAGACAGAAGGAGTGAGCTTGAGTGAGTCCACTGGGTCTCTCGTCTGCTGTGATGCTTCTAAAGTGGAGCCGATGACAGAGACTGAGCCTCAGGAACACTGCAGGCATCCTGACGACTTACACACACACACAAGAAACACAAACACAACACAACACAACACTACACACACGCACACAAGAAACACAAACACTACACTATACACACGCACACAAGAAACACAAACACAACACTACACACACACACACACACACAAGAAACACAAACACAACACACACACACACACACACACACACACACAAGAAACACAAACACAACACCCTAATGATGAATTCTAGCATGTATGTCTCTGCCGTGATATTCCCCATGCATGACCAGCATCCCAGAGACCTGAATTTATCACACAGAAATGAGTCTTAATTAATTAGCTGGGCTTTAGACGCATGCAGAAGATGCATGGACAGAGGAATGTGCTTTGAAAAAAACCTCTAAAACGCTGTGGTAGAATTCATGCATTCACAGGCTAAATAGGATCAGTCCAGTCGAGTCACACTTCCACAGCTAATCCTCCTTTAATCAGGTGACTCTGACATCACTCGGTACTCACCATCATGCAGCTCCAAACTCGCAAGGCTTTTGGAACAGAATAGGAGTTATTATCGTACAGTGAAGCTGATGATCACTGACTAGCTGGTTAAAGCATGTCA
>NC_140224.1:529716-644716 GCF_951802725.1 Rutilus rutilus
CTCCATCGGTTTACCATCTCCATAGCGGTGTGTCACTGCTCGTCACAATCAAACCAATCACCAGGAGTTAAAAATCATCTGAATCTGACGACGCCAACACGAAGCACATGACTGCTCTCTGCTCGGACGGATGAGAAGGTCAATATGAAAGTAGCTGTCATCTTCTGGATTACTGCGGCTCGCTAGAGCTAGAGCTGTTTAGGCCTTTTCTCTGTCATTGATTTACTCTCAAGGTGTGTACGAGACCAGAATGCGACTCGTTCTGCCCCAGATCGAGCTCATCCAGAACACAGGCACCAGTGTAACTCAGATCTGAGTGCTGGATCAGCCAGACCACAGAACACCACACTGGGAAATTACTCTGGTATCCAGAAATGCATTAGAAATGCTCTTTACACATGCAGTAACTTGTTTTTTCCAAAAAACAATTCAAGCTAATATGAATATAAAGAGTAGATCTTTCAAAGTATATTAAATTGCTGACACTGTTAAACTAAAAGTGGCTCACATGCTAAAGAGTTTTAATCCTATTTTATATACTATCAAAACTATATAATATGCCAGAATAGTTTTTGTGCGCTGCAAATCATAGCTTGAAAACAGCAGAAAGGTGTGTGTGTGTGTGTGTGTGTGTGTGTCAGGAGAATTACAGAAAGTTTAATTTGAGGGTTTTTTGGGCAAATACTGCACAGCATAACTGTAGTGGAGTGTGACTGTGAGGGTCGCTGTGCTGTGAGTGGCTGTCAGGAGCATCATGTGATGAGGTCCCGCACCTGGCTGAAGTTGTCCAGGGCTTTGTGCAGGTTGGCATGCATGCCCATGGGCGGCTCGTTGGTGATCTTGATGGAGTTCTCCAGGATGCCCTGAGGGATGATGTGTCCGTCGGCTGAGGACGCCGGCTCGGCGCTGACGAACGCCCTGAAGCTCGGGTGACTGCCCTCCGCCAGCTGCTCCAGCTTCTTCTCCAGCGTGCCCAGCCACTTCGACACCAGGTGGATGTTCTGCAGCACACACACACACACACACACACATTTAAACACAACCAGCCCATCCTTCAGTGATTATAGGGTGTAAAACTCCTTCTACAATCTTCTACACAAGTCTTCAGATGACGCTAACTCTGAATCAACACGCACCAATGCTACATTTCTCTACAGGTCATAATCATTTGTTAACAAACAAGTGTTCATTACTTCAATGAGCTCATTGTTTCTGCATTGAATTAATACATTGTTTAAATGAATAAATGTTTTGATAACTGTGATTTCTGAAATGCATAACTTACACACTTCCCTCTGATACAGATCTCTCTGTAATGTGGACTCCTGCTCTCTCTGTAAATCTAATGTGTATTGTGAAAAAGCGCTATACAAATAAATGTGAATTGAACTTTTGTACTGTCTAACGCTCTAAAATGCAATGTTTCTCATTGTATTAAAAATGTAACAACAAAAGGGGAATGACAGACTGATAACCCTCGAGCACAAACCCCATCTCCTCCTCATCATCTGCAGAGGAACTGCACTGAACGAACACGTGTTTAAATCACTATAACAGCGCGACTGATTCCCAGAGAAAGATTTAAAAGAAAGAAAATAAACTCTAAATGAATTCAATATTGCAATTGGTTTATAATGACTTGAAAGTACCAAGGATGAGCTAAAGACCACATCAGATATTAAGCCTTTCTTTCTTTTCTGTTCTCTCTCTCAAGTTCAAGTTCAAATGAGCTTCATTGACAAGACAAATGAACATTATATTGCCAAAGCATTTATGAGCAGGAACAAATTAAATTGACCAAAGCAGGCTTTCTCAGGCGATGTATGGCGGCGCACCGAGTGTGAGACGCAGTGTAAGAGCAAGCGGTTTCTGCTTTCTTCAGGAGGCGACTTGATTTTAATACACGGTAAAATCATTGACTAACTGAGGACACACCAACACTAACCCTGTCTGGCATCCATCTTAACTGTACTCAGATTGTACTGTCATTCTATCATTAGCACTGAAAAGGTGTTGCACAACTGATGAACTCGCTCCTCGCCGTACATCAAATTGAATTATGATTTCATTATTTCAAAAGGTTTATTCTAACACACAACATGCACATTGTAACTGTGCTTCAAGGAAAAGCACTTTCCAGCCGAATCTGCCGGTCAAGCTTGATAATGCGGGCGAGGCTTTAAAGGGCTGAATGCAGCATATTCCTTCCAGAAGAGCCATTAAAGTTAAACACTCTCCTGGCAGCCAGTTCCCCGTCTCCCCCCGTCTCCCCCCGTCTCTCCTCGTCTCTGCTCAGTGTGTGCGAGAGGACAGGGGACTCCGGTCAGCTGGCTCCAGGATTAGCGATTGATTGGCTCTCCACAGTGAGTGGATTCTGCACTTCTGCCGGACGGGGCCGTGAGCTGCAGTATAATTAACCTTCACTGGAGGGGAACTTCCCTGAGCTCATGAGAGGAGCGCTCGCTGAGGCCGGAGAGCTGATGGAGACTGGGGGACGGAGATGGGAATCGGTGGGGCCATCGATTGAGAATCTCATGCAAAGGCAATTAAACCGGTGTGTTTCTGACCAGCGCAGCGAGCGGAGGAGATCGGGTCCAGGGGATCACGTCCTCACGCTTCTACCGCTTCTACCGCTCAGTGAAAGTCATCGTGACTCTGTGTGAGAGTGGAAGGAACTCTGTTGAGATCGCGTTAGATGATGCAGCATTTTCTCGTGAGAATCGTCCACATCAGAACATCTGATTTCAGAGAGTTGTATCTATATGGGCAGTGTGTGCATGTGTGTGTCTGCTGGAGCACGTCCAGACTCGTGTGTGTAATGAGACGCTGTGGTGGGAGAGAGACACTGGGATGTAATGGACTCATTAGTGGAGTGTGGTGTTACGACAGCGGAACAACCGGCCATTAATCAGCCGAGAGCGAGAGCGAAGAGACACAGACATTTACTGTGCTCAAGTACAGGCCACACCCCTCATCTGACACACTACAGTCACACACACACACACTCTCAGCGTTCACACACACACTACAAGTACAGGCCACACCCCTCATCTGACACACTACAGTCACACACACACACACTCTCAGCGTTCACACACACACTACAAGTACAGGCCACACCCCTCATCTGACACACTACAGTCACACACACACACACTCAGCGTTCACACACACACTACAAGTACAGGCCACACCCCTCATCTGACACACTACAGTCACACACACACACACTCAGCGTTCACACACACACTACAAGTACAGGCCACACCCCTCATCTGACACACTACAGTCACACACACACACTCTCAGCGTTCACACACACACTACAAGTACAGGCCACACCCCTCATCTGACACACTACAGTCACACACACACACACTCTCAGCGTTCACACACACACTACAAGTACAGGCCACACCCCTCATCTGACACACTACAGTCACACACACACACACTCTCAGCGTTCACACACACACTACAAGTACAGGCCACACCCCTCATCTGACACACTACAGTCACACACACACACACTCTCAGCGTTCACACACACACTACAAGTACAGGCCACACCCCTCATCTGAGTCACTACAGTCACACACACACACACTCTCAGCGCTCACACACACTCTACAAGTACAGGCCACACCCCTCATCTGACACACTACAGTCACACACACACACTCTCAGCGTTCACACACACACACACTACAAGTACAGGCCACACCCCTCATCTGAGTCACTACAGTCACACACACACACTCTCAGCGTTCACACACACACTACAAGTACAGGCCACACCCCTCATCTGACACACTACAGTCACACACACACACTACAAGTACAGGCCACACCCCTCATCTGAGTCACTACAGTCACACACACACACTCTCAGCGTTCACACACACACTACAAGTACAGGCCACACCCCTCATCTGAGTCACTACAGTCACACACACACACTCTCAGCGTTCACACACACACTACAAGTACAGGCCACACCCCTCATCTGACACACTACAGTCACACACACACACTACAAGTACAGGCCACACCCCTCATCTGACACACTACAGTCACACACACACACTCTCAGCGTTCACACACACACACTCTCAGCGTTCACACACACACTACAAGTACAGGCCACACCCCTCATCTGAGTCACTACAGTCACACACACACACACTCTCAGCGTTCACACACACACTACAAGTACAGGCCACACCCCTCATCTGAGTCACTACAGTCACACACACACACACTCTCAGCGCTCACACACACTCTACAAGTACAGGCCACACCCCTCATCTGACACACTACAGTCACACACACACACTCTCAGCGCTCACACACACTCTACAAGTACAGGCCACACCCCTCATCTGAGTCACTACAGTCACACACACACACACACTCTCAGCGCTCACACACACTCTACAAGTACAGGCCACACCCCTCATCTGAGTCACTACAGTCACACACACACACACTCTCAGCGCTCACACACACACTACAAGTACAGGCCTAATACACCTCATCTGAGTCACTACAGTCACACACACACACTCCTAATCTCCTAATACACCTGGACTTTTCTCTCAGTATAAGTTAAGTACACTGAAGTGTAATTTTAAGTATAATTCTGATAAGTACATAAAGTATATTTTTGAGAAGTATATAAAATGTAGACTGAAAGTATACTTTCTTATTTTTAGTTTAAAAGAAGTATACTAATAGAAAACTTGAATAAACTTACTTTCGTAAGGGTTACTATAAGATCCCACTAATGAGCGATTCATTTGATACAGTATTTATTAATGTTTTTTAACATTAGTTAATAAAAATACTGTTCAAAAAACAATAGTGTCATTATTTAGTTGTCATCTGAAACCAATCAATAACATCTTTTCATGTATTAGTAAATGCTGAAATTAATCAAGATAAATAAGTGCCTTAGAATTACTTTTCATTATAAGTTCATGTTCACTAATGTAGTTCACTAAAGTTAACAAATGAACCCTTTCTATAAAGTGTTACCAATGATGCGTATCAGGTGAAGGGCATCAGTGTAATGCTGCACACACACCTGGACTCCTCAGCTGTGCTCGTGTTTACCTGTAGAATGACCCAGTGTCCCTCTCGGGCTGCCGTATCCAGAGCCTGCTCCGCCACCACCTCCTGACCCTGGCCCAGCGACACGTTGTGGAAGTTCTTGTTGTCGAAGGTGAATCCCAGTTTTCTCCCTGCAGGAGTTATTAAAGCTCAGATTACAGGTGTTCGTGAGCGTGTGTTTGAGCTGATCCCTCACATGACTGTCAGTAAACCCTCAACTCTGCCTAATGGAGAAGAGCAGGAGAGAGTCTGGAGACAGTGACCAGCTCAGACAGTCTCTCCCACACGCCAGCGCTTCATCAGACGCACACCATCACGGCTGTGAGAGCAGGTCCGCTGATCTTTACGGCTCATTTTAAAAATACCAAAAGGACATTTGGAAAATGCCAAAATGCCAGCTTAGCTTTAAATCACTGCGGCATTGTGGGTAAAGGAAGTAGCTGGCCAGTACCGTGTTTCTCCACGTCCTTCAGCGGGTCGACTCCGGGAGACAGGATGAAGAACATGGGAGTGGCGGGTCCCGACTCCTCGTACGACACAGCGAAGTCCAGCGAGCGGCTCACCACGAACTTACTGCCCAGCTTCTCCTCCACAAAATCCCTGCAGGAGAAACCATGATTACGGCACTGGTGATGAGGAGCTTGTGTTCCCAGTGAGCCGTGTGTAGAGCACAGAGGGAACTGAGCTGAGGGAACTGATGGTTTAAGACACTGTCTTATTAGATCAACACTGCGTCGTCTTCCTAAAGGTCACGATCACTCGACTGCAGGAACTACTCAACTACCAACTCTCCACCAATGGCAGACAGCGCTCTCTGTGCAGGGATTGGGAATTATTCACTGGAAAGCTGTCAGAAGAGTTAGGCACAGATTAGAATTATGATATTAGTTTGATTCAGTCTGACACATGAATGGCTAATGAGCTGAATCCCTCAGAGCGGTGTCTGGTCACGAGGCAGTGAGGACGTCTGCAGTGTTTTTGTAGCGATTTTTAATTTGTAAATAAATATTAAATTAGCCTGTTAGCTGTCAGTCACACTTGGCGCATGCTAACATATTTTAATAATCATCATATATTAGGTATTATTGGAAAGCTTAAACACTCAAAATTCATCCTGTTAAACATATTTTGAGATCAGACATTGCGCTGCGCAGAGGTGTCAAAAGTATTCACATTCATTACTCAGGTAGAAGTATAGATACTAGGGTTTAAAAAGACTTCTGTAGAAGTTATCAACTCAAGCTTTTTACTCAAGTAAAAGTATAAAAGTACTTGTTTCAAAACTACTTAAAGTATAAAAGTAAAAGTAATGTAAGAAAAAAAATGCAATTAATGCTCTCTCTCTCTCTCTCTCTCTCTGTCTCTCCCTCTCTCTCTCTCTCTCTCTCTCTCTCTCTCTCTCTCTCTCTGTCTCTCCCTCTCTCTCTCTCTCTCTCTCTCTCTCTCTCTGTCTCTCCCTCTCTCTCTCTCTCTCTCTCTCCCTCTCTCTCTCTCTCTCTCTCTCTCTCTGTCTCTCTCTCTCTCTCTCTCTCTCTCTCTCTCTCTCTCTCTCTCTCTCTCTCTCTCTCTCTCTGTCTCTCCCTCTCTCTCTCTCTCTCTCTCTGTCTCTCTCTCTCTCTCTCTCTCTCTCTCCCTCTTTCTCTCTCTCTCTGTCTCTCCCTCTCTCTCTCTCTCTCTCTCTCTCTCCCTCTCTCTCTCTCTCTGAATCAATATTTGACGCGATTTGCCCCGATTTCTCCCTCGCTTACTGCATCTAGGTTTCCTTCGGAGGAGTTTTGGCGCTTCGCACAACCAAATGTGACTACAGCCTCTCACAAGTTAGAAAGAAAACACAACGCCAATCAGTTTAGCGATGTGTGTTCAGGAGGCGGGACTCAGATCTAAACCGTTTGTGTAATTGGCCAATTTTTTTTTTTAACGACGACAAGCCGGAATGAAAACAAGCCGAAATTAAATAGGAGTAACGAGGCTATTTTTAAAATGTAAGGAGTAGAAAGTACAGATAATTGCGTGAAAATGTAAGGAGTAGAAGTAAAAAGTCGTCTGAAAAATACTTACTCCAGTAAAGTATAGATACCCCAAATTTCTACTTAAGTAAGGTAACGAAGTATTTGTACTTGACACCTCTGGCGCTGCGTTTGCTTTACTTTAAAACCGTTTAGCTACTCATTTTTTGTGATATCAACTTCAAATTCGGCCTTGGTTAGACATACGGCTTTGAAGCCAAATTATTCTGTAAAATAAAAATGTTTAGGTCAGTACGTTTGCTTTACAGTGATCTTAAAGTTCTGTAGCATTCACTAACAGCCAGCCGAGTGTCTTCAGACAGAGACTATGAAGCATTAGATCAGTCTGAGTTCAGATCTGTGACAGTAACAGGTTAAACTGGTCAGGTTAGGGTTAAACTGGTGTGCCTCTGACCTGACGGCGTAGGTCATCCTGTCGGGCCGCAGCGCTCTCATCATACACAGCCTCTGGAGAGACGTCTTACTCTTCCACTCCTGAGGGAACTTCTCCTTCTCAGGACACTCTGAATCCACAAACTTCTTCCAGCGCTTCGCCGAGCCTTCGATGTCCCGGTCCAGGTTATGAAACTCCTCGATGGCAGAGAGAGACTGAAACCACAACACAATGTCACAATCTTTCATTGAATAAATCATTAGCAAGAGGAAATACTGATCAGGCATCCTCTAAAACCAGCTCAAGGGCAGTCGGTGCGTCACACGTCCTCTTCAGCTCACACCAGCTCATCTGAAATGCTCCTGCGGTTTAGCAAATTAATTTGTAAAAGTACAACTATTTCATGTCGTCTCAGAATTAATTTGAAGTCATAAAAGCTGCATGCAAAATAATTATAAAATAATTAGGAAAGATCTTCACTAGAGTTTAGCATGTGACACAGCAGGACACGCTTCACGTCAGCCAGGCTTTCATCAGTAATACAAGCATGTTTCATTAAGTCTGCATTATTTTGCGAGCATGCTGAGTGGACAATATGCAATCTTATCAAAAGAAGAGAAGTTATGATGACAGAAGAGTCAGATTCAACATTGTCAAGGCGCTAATCAAATCTAACTACAAAGTAAAGCGTCTTTATGCCACAAACTGCTGAGTAAACAGGAGCGTGTTCCTTCATAAACCAGACTTCCAGAAGTGCTTCGGCAGCAGAAGAGCAGATTTGCTCCGGTGGAGTTATATTCATCTCCTCTGGGAAGAACAACGCGGTGACATACGCCGGTCCCTTTCATCCGGCGGGAGAATGATGACTCATAATCCCAGAAAGCCTCGCTGATGGGAAACACTATATCCTAACGGCAGATTTCAGCACATTACGGACTCTCAAATGAGATCAGATTTACATTTGCAGCGCTGACGATAACTGTGCGGGAGAGCGGCGTGCGTCCGGGAGACTCTGAGCTCTTCAGGACAGAAGAGCCAGTTAAACACGAGCTAGCCGGAGCGTGTGTAGAGTTAGGGCCGTCTCCCATCGCTTCTCAGTGTAGACTCGCTCGATGCACGTCTCTAACCGCTGCGCTCCAGTCTAAAACACAGCGCTCAAGTTAAAGGAAGTTCAGCTTTTAGAAAAGGGTCTATGTCCGCTCCGCTGACCGGCGTCTCGACATGAACAGCAGAAACACAGTCAGTGTGAACCGGCTCGTAATGTTCATGTGGTCATGTTGAACTGCTAACTGTATCTATGATGAAGTGATGGTGAAATACAAACTGTAATATTATAAGGAAAGTTCACTTAAAAAAAGAAACTACAACAATAACAACCACAATAATAAGTTATTTAAAGCCAATGTTTGCTGTATACAGTTAAAGTATTAGATATTAATAGTCTGCATCATTTAAGGCCGTTCACACCAGTGAAGATAACTATTATAATGATCCAAATATAATTCTAAAAATCTGCTTATGTTGCAGAAAATGAAGTGTTTCACACAGTGAATGCGGATGCTGAATGCGGATGCTGAGCGCAGATGCTGAATGCGGATGCTGAATGCGGATGCTGAATGCGGATGCTGAATGCGGATGCTGAATGCGGATGCTGAATGCGGATGCTGAATGCGGATGCTGAATGCGGATGCTGAATGCGGATGCTGAGCGCAGATGCTGAATGCGGATGCTGAATGCGGATGCTGAATGCGGATGCTGAACGCAGATGCTGAATGCGGATGCTGAATGCGGATGCTGAATGCGGATGCTGAACGCAGATGCTGAATGCGGATGCTGAATGCGGATGCTGAATGCGGATGCTGAATGCGGATGCTGAATGCGGATGCTGAACGCAGATGCTGAATGCGGATGCTGAATGCGGATGCTGAATGCGGATGCTGAACGCAGATGCTGAATGCGGATGCTGAATGCGGATGCTGAATGCGGATGCTGAATGCGGATGCTGAATGCGGATGCTGAACGCGGATGCTGAATGCGGATGCTGAATGCGGATGCTGAATGCGGATGCTGAACGCGGATGCTGAATGCGGATGCTGAATGCGGATGCTGAATGCGGATGCTGAATGCGGATGCTGAACGCAGATGCTGAATGCGGATGCTGAACGCGGATGCTGAACGCGGATGCTGAATGCGGATGCTGAACGCGGATGCTGAATGCGGATGCTGAATGCGGATGCTGAATGCGGATGCTGAATGCGGATGCTGAATGCGGATGCTGAATGCGGATGCTGAATGCGGATGCTGAATGCGGATGCTGAACGCGGATGCTGAATGCGGATGCTGAACGCAGATGCTGAATGCGGATGCTGAATGCGGATGCTGAATGCGGATGCTGAATGCGGATGCTGAATGCGGATGCTGAATGCGGATGCTGAACGCAGATGCTGAATGCGGATGCTGAATGCGGATGCTGAACGCAGATGCTGAATGCGGATGTTGAACGCAGATGCTGATTTATACGACAAACTCCAAAGCAGAAACATAAAAGTTTCATGTTCTCGGTTTAAACTCGAAATCGTTCCTGATATTAAAGCTCATCTTGGTTCTGAATTGATTTGACAATCAAATATTAAGATATGATGAGCACAGTTTCAGAGAAATAAAGTATAGAACGAGACTGACTTTGATGCCGCCCCAGGAGTGATCGGACAGGAAGTCCACCGGTGATGTCAGTCCAGGAAGCACTGGGTAACGCAACAGGAAGTCCAGCTCTCGGGGAATGATCTCTTTACTCATGAGCAACACCTGCAGGAGAGATGAAGAGTGTGTTTAGGAGAAGTGTGTGTGTGTGTGTGTGTGTGTGTGTGTGAGTGTGTGTGTGTGTGTGTGTGTGTGTGTGTGTGTGTGTGTGTGTGTGAGTGAGTGTGTGTGTAAGTGTGTGTGTGTGTGTGTGAGTGTGTGTGTGTGTGTGTGTGTGTGTGTGTGTGTGTGTGTGTGTGTGTGTGAGATGCTCACCTGGAAGGCCAGCTGGGCGGTGTAGGTGAGCTTGTCACACTCGAAGAGCCCGCGGGTCGTGTACTGGAACACAGATGACGTGATGCTGTCGATCAGATTCAAGACTCGCTGCTTCAAGCTCTCATCAGGCTCAGCTTTCAGTACGGCCTTCTGAAACACCACGCTGAACGCCTGCACCAGAGGAACACACACACGCGCACACACACACGCACGCACACACACACACACACACACACACACACACAGAACAATGAGGAGACTGAGACGGACACAGAACTAATGAGTTTCTCTCTAATGAGGCGCTTCTGTTAACAGTGCTGAGGAAGATTTCTCTGCATACATTTGTACACAAAAGAAGCAGCAATTATTTTGATATCTGTAGACTGTATCTTGTCGGCATGATGACTGAAAACACACACAAACTAACTATACATTCATAATCTATTTGTCAGCAAAGCTGTTCTTCAGAACAATAAAATAAAGTGTTTTTTAAAGAACTCTGTGCTGCAGTTCGAGAGGAAGTCTGGGTCAGTCAGTGTTGATCTTTACACTGGATCAAACTCAGAGTTCATGACCCTTTATTAACTGTTAGATGCACAGAACACACTGATGGGCCGAGGAGAAACACCAGGCCTCCACCGGTACCTTGAGAGAGAACTGGTACATGGGGTGTATTTTATTGAGGTCGTTCATGATGAAGTAGAGGAGCGAGGCTCGGGCCGCCGCTGGACGGTAGTGCTCTCTGGCGGTGTTGATCTCGGCCTCCGTCACCTTCGCCTCCTTCACCTGTAGCACACACACACACACACACACACACACACACACACACACACACATCACTATCTGCTATCTGACAATACAGGTGCAAACACACACACACACACACACATCACTATCTGCTATCTGACAATACAGGTGCAAACACACACACACACACACATCACTATCTGCTATCAGACAATACAGGTGCAAACACACACACACACACACATCACTATCTGCTATCTGACAATACAGGTGCAAACACACACACACACACACACACACACACACACACACCTTGACTTTGATCTCTGCCACTGTCCGTTTGGTGATCTCCAGGTTCTCCACCAGCTCGATGTCCCCGAGGAAGTTCCCGGACGCCGAGGACAGGCGTGAGAGCAGGTTGTCCTCCAGAGTTTTCAAAGTGATTTTGAAGCCGTTCTGCTGCGTTGTGAGGTTTGACTACAAAGTAAAAGACACAGAAAGACATGTGAGATAAAAACAAGAGCCACGGGGCAGAAGTCAGGCACATCTGAGAGATCAATATGTGCAGTCGTCTTTGCATGGATTAGCAGACTTCCTCTCGCCAAAGACATCAAACCCCAGCGCCGGCGTGTGATGGGACTGTCAATGCTGGCGGATCCATTCCCTGCGTCTGATAGAGAGCTAATGCAGACGAGCGACGGCCTGGACTGCAGATCACACGGACACGCTCAGAGAGCCTCATCTCAGAAACACTCATATAGGACTGTGAAGACACTACACATCCCTGAACAGGTCAATCTGCACACTAACAACCCTATAACAGCGTCGCTCGCCCGCGGCCGCCGGAGCGTCTCTGTGATCCTCTGCAAATAACAGCACTGGAGAAGAATCACACGAGCTCGGGTCAAAGATCCGGAGCGACGGCTCATCAGAGAGGAGGAAACTAGCCCTTCCTAATGAGTCAGTCATTAATGATTACATTTCCACTGGCATCTTGTGTGTCCAATTACCCAGGAGCTGAAAAACAAACAATTAACAGCAGCCGAGAGCCTCACTGAAGAAACTCACTGCACTTACGGTCTGATCCGAGCAACAGAAAGTGAGTTTGGCTGATCTGAGGTTCTCCTGCTCATTAGTGGGACTGGTGCGTCTCTCCCGGATCACAGTGGCATTTACTCCATCTAATGGCCTTGAGATGTGCAGATCTCAATGTGAAGGCTGTGATGAGATAAACTCACCGCATTGCGTGATGTAAAACACAAGCCAGGGAATATGAACAAACCCTCTAAACCCGCAGCGTCCCTGTGGTGTGGCTGCATAAGATCTAATTATAGAATCCAGTAAAGACTGGACAGAGTGTACCGATACCTCGTCATCTTACTCCACGTTAAGGGACTGTCACACTTTCTACAACTTTCACTATTAATTAAGACGATAGGAGAGTTCGGCATCCTTAGGATCTCAGCTTGCAGACACTAATTAATCAAGCTTCATTAAGTAACATATCAGTTCTACGGGATGCACATCTCGAAGTAACCGCATTCACTCCCTGTCAGTTATTAAAACACTTCTTTGGTTTGCTGTAATTTGTTCGCAAATAAAAGCCCTCAGCTTCAGCTTCAGACGCACATGTGGAAGACGAGCTGAAGTCCAGCTGAATAAATAAATAAGAGTGTCTTCCTCAGGGAAAGGGAGAGGAGTAATGGGAAAGTCGAGCCTGTGGCACAAACGCTTGCTTGACCATTCCAGCTAATTACTTGCAGTAATGTTATGCTAATATACTAATGCTAATATAATACATTTGCAAATGTGTTACCGATAGTCAAAGCTCTCATTGGTCATTAGCAAAATTGCTCAGGGTAAGCGTGTGCTAATTATATACATGAAGGTGCAAATAGTGCACCACTAATTAACCTTTTGTAAAGTAAAGGTGAGAACACACAGCCGCTCTCTGGGAAACAGCAAGTGTCATCAAATATTCTGATACGCATGCAGAACTTCAGCCAATCTAGACCTCAGAAATTGATGAATCCAATTAAGCTCTCAATCGCCTGTCATATAGCATCTAATTAAAGGGTTAGTTCACCAAAAAATGAAATTAGCCCATGATTTACTGTCCCTCAAGTCATCCTAGGTGTATATGACACTCTTCTGTCAGACGAACACAATCAGAGCTATATTAAAAAATGTCAGTGAATAGCCGTTTCTGTTTTGAAGTCCATAAAAGTGCATCTGTCCATCATAAAAGTGCATCTATCCATCATAAAAGTGCATCTATCCATCATAAAAGTGCATCTGTCCATCATAAAAGTGCATCTATCCATCATAAAAGTGCATCTATCCATCATAAAAGTGCATCTGTCCATCATAAAAGTGCATCTGTCCATCATAAAAGTGCATCTGTCCATCATAAAAGTGCATCTATCCATCATAAAGTGCATCTATCCATCATAAAGTGCATCTGTCCATCATAAAGTGCATCTGTCCATCATAAAAGTGCATCTATCCATCATAAAGTGCATCTATCCATCATAAAGTGCATCTATCCATCATAAAGTGCATCTATCCATCATAAAGTGCATCTATCCATCATAAAAGTGCATCTGTCCATCATAAAAGTGCATCTGTCCATCATAAAAGTGCATCTATCCATCATAAAGTGCATCTGTCCATCATAAAAGTGCATCTATCCATCATAAAAGTGCATCTATCCATCATAAAAGTGCATCTGTCCATCATAAAAGTGCATCTATCCATCATAAAGTGCATCTGTCCATCATAAAAGTGCATCTATCCATCATAAAGTGCATCTATCCATCATAAAGTGCATCTATCCATCATAAAGTGCATCTGTCCATCATAAAGTGCATCTGTCCATGCATCTATCCATCATAAAGTGCATCTGTCCATCATAAAAGTGCATCTATCCATCATAAAAGTGCATCTATCCATCATAAAAGTGCATCTGTCCATCATAAAAGTGCATCTGTCCATCATAAAAGTGCATCTGTCCATCATAAAAGTGCATCTATCCATCATAAAAGTGCATCTATCCATCATAAAAGTGCATCTGTCCATCATAAAAGTGCATCTATCCATCATAAAGTGCATCTGTCCATCATAAAAGTGCATCTGTCCATCATAAAAGTGCATCTATCCATCATAAAGTGCATCTGTCCATCATAAAAGTGCATCTATCCATCATAAAAGTGCATCTATCCATCATAAAAGTGCATCTGTCCATCATAAAGTGCATCTGTCCATCATAAAAGTGCATCTATCCATCATAAAGTGCATCTATCCATCATAAAGTGCATCTATCCATCATAAAGTGCATCTGTCCATCATAAAGTGCATCTATCCATCATAAAGTGCATCTATCCATCATAAAGTGCATCTATCCATCATAAAGTGCATCTGTCCATCATAAAGTGCATCTGTCCATCATAAAGTGCATCTGTCCATCATAAAGTGCATCTGTCCATCATAAAGTGCATCTGTCCATCATAAAGTGCTCCACAGGCTCCGGGGGGATAATAAAGGCCTTCTGAAGAAAAGTGTTTGTGTAAGAAAAATATCCATATTTAACACGTTACAAAGTAAAATTCTAGCTTCCGGCCAAACGAACATACGCAGTCTCTACTTACGCCTGAAGCGCAACTTACGCAACTCATGATGTCAGAAGTAGTGTAAATATCAGCAGTGCGTCGCATTACTCGGACATTATATTCGTCTGACAGAAGAATGTCATATTTTTTTTTTTTTTTTTTAATTGAACTCCTCTAAGACAGAGATTTTACTCATTGGCACACCTGCGGCTACACAAAAAGGGAGACATTTTAACTTGATCATCGATGATAGTGTTTTATCTCCATCTTCTTGTGCTCGTAACCTTGGTGTGATTTTTGACGCCCACTTAACATTAGACTCTCATATTAAGAGTATTACTAAATCTGCATTCCATCATCAAAGAAATATTGCAAGAATTAGGCCTTGTCTTACTCTACCTGACGCTGAAAGGCTTATTCATGCATTTGTTACATCCAGGATTGATTATTGTAATGCATTTTTTGTTGGTTTACCTGCTAAATCTATACAACTGCTGCAGTACATTCAGAATTCAGCAGCACGTGTGCTTACATACACTTCACCACGTCAACACATTACAGGTGTGCTTTATAGTTTGCATTGGCTACCTGTCCAGTCACGTATTGCTTTTAAAACTCTTACACTAACGTACAAAGCTATGCATGAAATCGCTCCTTCTTATTTCTGTGACTTAAGGCCCGTTCACACCAAGCACGATAACTATAAAGATAACGATAAAGATAACTATATATGCGTCCACACCAACGAACGATAACGGTCTTTTTATTCTAAGCACGCGCGCGCCCGCCCCATTTTAAATGCGCGAGACCTTTAAATTAGAATGGATTCTGATTGACTGTCAGTGTTTTATCGTTTGACAGCTGGAAAAAAATCGTTCTGAAAGTGATCCCAACGATATCGTTCCTCATATCTTTATCGTTATAGTTGTGGTGTGAACTCTGTTATTCTTTAATATGGAGAACGATTTTTAGAATTATATCTTTATCGTTATCTTTATAGTTATCGTCCTTGGTGTGAACGGGCCTTTAGTCAGCCTGTATGCGCCTTCTCGTTCCCTTCGGTCTACGGATTCTCTTACTCTTCAGCAGCCTCCCTGTGGATTAAAATCTATGGGGGAGAGAGCTTTCTCTGTTGCGGCACCCAGGTTATGGAACGCACTTCCTCTTACTGTTAGAGACGCTCCTACATTAGCCAGTTTCAAGAAGTTGTTAAAAACACATCTTTTTAAAATTGCTTACTTGAACTGTCATGACTAGTATTTTATTGGGTTGCACTGTAATGATTATTTTGTATTACTCCAGTACTTTGTACTTTACTTGTTTTATTGTTTGTAGCGCTTTGGGTTTCAGAAAAGCGCATTATAAATAAAATGTATTATTATTATTATTATTATATACACCTAGGATGAGTTGAGGAAGAGTAAATCATGGGCTAATTTTCATGTTTGTGTGAACTGTGCCGTGAACGATCAGGATCTGCTGTGAGCGTGATCACCTTGAGCTCCTCCAGGTCGGGTCTCTCCATGCTGACCACAGCTGCCAGGAGCTGGTCCTCCAGCCCGTCCCGGGTCACGGTGAAGTTCACCAGCGTACACTGAGCCTGCAGCTCCGGCTGGTAGTGAGGGTTCGCCAGCTTCGTGTGCAGGATCAGCCGGAAACTGGGGTTGTACTCGCACTCCTTGTCGCCGATCTTTATGTAGCTGTTGCAGATTAGAAACGAGAATCAGCTCATTATTTAGTGCAGGTGCCGTGATGATGCTCCACATCTGGAGGACTTCCTGTCTTTCATGCAACATCACAGGAGAAGAAACTGTCAAACTCAAACATATGGAGCACAATATCTCTGTGTTTAAACACACACACACACAAACATCATACAGGATTGGACAGACGTGACGTGAATAAACGACACAATAATCATTTTAAGCAACAAAACCTTCATGCAACAGCTGTGAGGCGAGACCCTACAGGCTAAACCCGTGATGCTCACGCACTGCCCAGTTCAGAGCTCCAGTTGCTGCTTCTCTCAGACTAGTGGAGAGAAATCATCCAAAAGCCACATTTAAGAGTTTCTTTTATTGCACTTCATCTCTTCACGTCTGTAGATTTCAAACTCAATCCACATTCATCAACACAGAGTCACAAACCTCCACTTCAGCTTCACACACAGAAGGTTTGCTCTTATTATGATTGGCCTGATTTATTCAACATTTCATTCCTAAAAACATGGTGGAAATGTATTTGTTTTGTGTCTGTTGACAGTATTTTCTGATCTATGGAGTGATAAACCCTTTGTAAAAACCTTTAACTGTAATATGTCAACAAAATCAAACAAGAATGATGAACCTGGGACCGGACTCACGACACACTCAGTTAAGAAAATTCTTAAGAAGATTTGTTGGGAATACAAAATATTCGTATCTTTTTTCTCAAGTTAGAAAATAAGAAGAAATTGGCAGTTAAGAAGAATTTTATTCTTCAGAATGTTTTGTGGTTTTATCCAGTATTCAGGTTAATGTGCTTCAGTGACTCATAAGGTCATTTAAAGACTCTCACCGGCCTTTCTTTATGGTCTCCCGCCCGAGCAGCGGCCCGAGCACCGGGTCCACCGCCTCCTCCAAGTTCTCGATGAGGACCACCTCCCCCACTGATAGAGCCCTCTCGATGGAGTCCAGGTACCTGTGGGACAGGGAAGGGGTCCGCTTTAGTGATGACCTCAGCAGATTCAGGAGGCCTGCTGTGAGCGTGCAGCGTTACCCTCTCTGGCCGATCCGGATGATGCGCAGGTCCTCCCCGTGCCGGTGCTTGATCCACTTGATGCCCTGCAGCTGCGGGTCCACCATGAGGGGCCAGCGCTCGCAGCTGGTGAGGATGGTGGCGTTCTCCGTGGACATGCGGTCCGCCGGGAGCCCCTCGTTCTGCCAGGTGGCGATGTCAGCGTCGTCCGTGAGCATGGTGAGCGGGTCCAGGGCGGGGGTCACCGGGATCGGCACCTGCGGAACAACAGGTGATGACTGGCGGATACTGAGGCCTCGTCCACACTAATGTTTGAGTTCACTCTCCGCTTGCCGTCCGTCACACTGAGACGCCGCTCTCATTAATGAAAACCAAGCTTTCTGAAAACGCTCTCCAAAGTGGATACATCTGAAAGTGCCGTGTTCACGTTGTAGTGTGGACTGGGAAAACTGAGGTATTAGAGAACGATGACGTAAGTTTAGTCATGTGACGCATATTGTGCCAATAATGTAGATATGTATTTTTATACTGGTATAGGCTCAATGCACGACCGCTTCCACGTTTGGTGTCAGCCCGCCCAGTTACACCCGGTGATGCGCCGGAAGACGTTTTTAGGTGGAGATAATGGCAAATTACACTCTTACACTCTCTGATTACAAGAACTTCCAGCGGTTAGCGTAGTGATGTTAACAGTATCGTGAGGCAGTTAGCTGCTGAGTGTTTGTCAGTGATGTCTGAGATGTGGCCAGACCTTGAGCTGGCTGAGGAACGGCCTCCAGGTGTTGTCCATCAGCTCCAGGCGGTAGCGTTTGGTGAAGTATCCCAGATAAGAGATGAATGCAGTGATGAGGAGCACGTCTCCACACAGAGTCTCCTCCTGAGCCTTGAAGGTCTTCACCTCTTCGGCCCAGCGCACGTTCTCAGACGCCAGACCCCCGACCTGACACACACAGGACAGTGCAAGATCACTCAAACACTCACAGAAACCATTAAACTTCAAAGTAATACACAGTCTATATTAGTGATGCACCCAAAAGAAAATTCTGGGCTGAAAACTAAAACCGAAAATTTCTTAAAATTATTATTATTTTTAATTAATTTCTTATTTTAAATTTAGTTTTTTGTATAATTGTATTATTAAACTTTTTAATTAAATGTAATAATTTAATGAATCTGAATTAAGCCAATAAAATAAAATAACCACAGTTTTATTTCAAGTAACACAAAAATTTGACAGAAAATAGGCCTATATTAAAATAATATTAAATATCAATTTATGAATATCAATATATCAATATATTATTCTTCATTCAGTTCTATGCAGCAGAATCAGATTTAACAGATTTTTTTTTTTTTTCTCTTCCAGACAAAAACCGAAAATGCCATTTTCAGCAGCCGGAATTTCGGTGCATCCCTAGTATATTATTATTATTATTATTTCTTTTTTAAGTAGATATATTTTCTTAAAGACTACTAGCTGGACATTCAGAATTGCAGCACTTCTGACATCTGTGGCCTGCGTGTTTCTTCTTCAGTGATGCTGTAGTAACAAGGACACTGGTAATTACTATACGGTGGTAATGGTGTGGAAATGACACACTTCACCTTTAACCCCTCACACACTGCGGAGTCACAATCATTCCCAGATCAAACAATGGGTTATATGTGCGCTTCAGGCAAACACCAGCTCTGCTGCATGAGTGTGTGTGTGTGTGTGTGTGTGCTGCACGCTCGAGTGCACAGCAGAAATTACTTATTCTGTGGGTTTGCTACATTTTAATTATTATTCATATGTTTTTCTGTTTGGCTTGCTCATCTATTTCTCCGTAATGAAGGCCGGATCAGCATCAGGGCTCTGATTGGCTCACCAGGCGGTTAGCGAGAGCGATGGTGTGCGCTGTGTTCTCGGCCTCCTGTTGGCACTGCAGCTTATCTGTCGTGGCCTTCTCAAACTTGGCCATCAGCTTCGCCAAGTTCCCGTTCAGTTGCTGTGGAGAGAAGACGACAGGCAGAGGATGTTATGAGGATGTTTAAATCACACGTTACTTGTAAACCTCAGGTGGTCTGCAGGAGGTGATGACGTGTGTGTGTGTGTGTGTGTGTGGACATCCGTAAAGACTGGATAAAGCAGTTTAGGAGAGAACAGTGTGTAGTTTTAACACATTCAACCAATCAAACTGATCCGTAGTCAAACTTTATAGAGTCTGAGAGACAGTGAGGATGTTGCTGAAGTGAACACACAGTACAGAAATAGACTATATAGAATACAAATAATGTGAAGTCATTAAAAAATTAAGGAAAGGATATAAAGAGATAATACAAGAAAATAAATAAATAAATAAATCCATTTTTATCTACATCAAGATTTGATGTAAAAATGTACACAAATGTAAAGGATAATAATCTCAGGTCCTGCTTTTATGCTCTTCAACACTTTCCACTGTTTCCCTTCAATCATTCCTTTTCAACAGTAATGTGGTGTCAAATTCATCTTATCTCAATTAATACGAGGCCATTTAAATACTGTACGCATAACAATACAAGTTTGATACATTAAAATGTTAAAAATGTTTATAGACAGTAAAGCACATTTGGTCACACTTTATTTTAAGGGGTCATTGTTACAGTGTAACTATATCTGTAAGTCCTGAGGGATATTAAGCAACTACATGCACTTCCTGTAGGCCGTATGCGCCAGAGAAACGAGCGCAGCATCTGTGCAATATGGTCTTTGAGCTTCCGTTTCTGCGCTCGCTGCCTCGCTCGGTATATCTCTATGGCATCGCTGTCCAGGAGTGATCAGCTGGTGAAGTGGATTTACTTCATGTAAAGTTAATGAAAGTTATCATGCAGATTGTGATGTTTAAAGCAGATGTTTTAACAGATGTCAGTCGACCAGGAAGATTTTAAAACGAGCCGGTCATTCATAAATACGCAAGATCGCTGACCGGAAGACAGACGACAACGAGCCTAGCGCTGAAAGGGGCGGAGCTACATAAGGTCATAGGGTTAGGGTTAGTTGCATGTAATTATGCATAACTTCCTGTGATTACTATGGTAAGTACATGTAACATAAGTAACAAGGACACTAAAATAAAGTGTTACCGCATATTTATATATAAAGCATACTTTCCAAAAGCCTTCATGTCAGCAGCCTAAATAAGTGTGTTTATACTGGCTATATCTTCCCATCAGATCTCTGTGTGCTGTGTCTTCCTCTCTACAAGCACACAGACGCTCTACTCACGTTGATCTTAGCCTTGATGACGGACAGCTTGTCCTGCGCGGTGGCCAGGTCAGCGTTAGCTTTGCTCAGGGCTTGTCTCTTGGGCTCCACCTCGCAGTAAACCTCATAAAACTTCACGATGTTGATGACCCATGAGCACAGGCCCGCGGCCGCGTTGGATTTGGCTGCGATGAGCTCCGGCTGGAAGTCTGGGTCCTGCAGGTACGGCTTGATGGCTTTGAGGCAGTTCTCGTGAATGTTTTCCTTTTTGAAATTGATCAGCGAATCGAGGAAGGCGTCGACCTTCGCCATCATCACTTTGGCGGCCTTCCAGCTGCGGTCTTTGGGGACTCGGCCGCCGGGAGCCGCTAGCACCATCACAGCGGCCGTCACGTTCGTCACAGCGGCTACCGGCGCACCGAACGACTTCAGCTCCGTCAGATTGTTCTAGAAACAAGAACAACAGGGGCAAAACAAGATGAATATACAGTGAGCAAAACTACAATATTCTACAGTATATACATATATAGTTATACACACATACACTACCAGTCAAAAGTTTTAATGTTTTTAAAATACGTTTTTCCAAGGCATTTATCTGAGATAGAAAGCTTTCGTAACATCAGACACTTCCGTTCACAAGTTTGGGGAATGTTTCTTGAGCATCAAATCATCATATTAGAGTGATTTGTGAAGGATCATGTGACACTGAAGACTGGAGTAATGATGCTGAAACTCCAGCTTTGATCACAGGAATAAATGACACTTTAAAATATATTAAAAAAGAAAACAGTGATTTTAAATTGTCATAATATTTAACAATATTACTGTTTTTTAAGTATTTTTAATCAAATAAATGCAGCCTTGGTGAGCAGGAGAGACTCTTTTAAACCGATCCACAGCTTCTGACTGGTAGTGTCTGTTATGAAGTGAGATCTCGGACCTTGTTGAGAGTGTTGAGAGCCTCTTGAGCCGCTATGAGCGCGGGTTCGGCTTTAGCCAGGTCCTCCTCACAGTCTCTCTGTTTGCGCATCACTTCCTCCGCGATGATGGCCACCTTCCTCTCCTCGTCATCAGCCACGGTCTTCTCCTTCGCCACCTTCTCCGTCTCCACTCCCACGACCTGGATCAGCTTATCAGCGCTCTCGTTCTTCAGCTTCAGCTCCACCTCCTGCGCCGCCAGCTTGGCCTTCAGATCGTCCACCTGAGAGAGGACGCAGAGAGAGGACCGGGGTGAGCAGAGCACGTCTGGGACACAGGCAAACACAACTGTTATATACAGTCAGACCAGAGTTTATTCAGACATCTTCAGCATTTCTCACATTATCAGTTTATTCGCTATAGTTTAGAGAATGGTAATAAATATGAGCAGAACTCAGTTGATATTTGACTGGTTTTGTCCGTCCTTCTGTTAGACTGTCTCACACATGAATTATGTTGAATATCTGTCAGCTGTTAAATTTAACTACACAATTAGATAATACCAGTTTAGCTCAACCAGTTCAGTCTGTGTGTAAAAAGAGCATTAGCAATTAAAGAAAACACACTTCAGCGAAACATGATCAGCTCAAAGTGTCCCAATCATTTCTGATCCCAAATTTGTATATATTTCACTGGTGAAGAGTTTTGGGTATAATATGTCACAGTTTGCTTTATTCTGCTCTCCTCACTTACAGAAATGAGCTATAGTGTCCTGATCACACTAGTGAACAAATATAACAAATTATATCTGGTGTCTGAATAATTTTTGGTTTGACTGTATATAAAATATAACTATAATAAGAAACTAATAGGTGCTGTAAATGTATAGGACCTTATTATAAACTGGCATCATAATAATATATGTGCTGTATTTATTATTCAGTATTAAAGTCTGTTGAGGAAGCTAATGAGCTGTTATCAACTAATTGCATCACCAGATGTTTTGAATAACAGGCTATTTGCTTTTGTTCTGGAGTCATTGTGGAATCATATTAGTGATATTATCGGAGAGTTGAGCGCTGGAAGTTTTAATTGATAAATGACAATCACTCGAGGCGGATGAGCGTTTGGTAATGAACGTCTTTTTGTTTTTATATGTCACAAGGGATTATGCGATTGGCACTTATTCTGATCGGGAGAGAAAATTGGGGCGAAATACGCAATTAGCAGAAAAACTGTCGTCAGACTCGATCCCACAGCAAACAAACAGTCAAAGAAGGCAATCCCAAATCCTCTGGAATCTGCTCCCTTTCTCCAGCTGATTATCCCTCCGAAAACCAGACTGCCCTCGGGGAGCAAACCCTATATACCCACAACATCAAGCTGCTATCATGTGGGTGATTAAACTGATGAATAGGAGGTAAAGATGATGGAGGACTAATTGCCCTGAAAGCCAGTCAGAAAGCACACTTCAAGCTCTCGACGGAAGTTTGTCCCTCTCTCTCCTCAAACTACATGAAACGACTGTAATGATCCTCTTCAGTCAGAGAGGCTCGTCTTCACAGGCCTTCACAAGCGCACATCAAAGAACACAAGCAGAATATTGTGTTGTTAACATATCATGAGTCATCTTAAAAGAGACAATTTGAGATAAGAAGGCAGAGGAACTGTTAGATAGGACACAGTGCTGTGACCGTGACCATACAGCCGGCATTGAGAAGGCTGCGTCATAAACATGCTTATTTACAGCAGACAAAAACAACACAGATTCTCATTTAAGATGAAACACTTAATGAGTGGCTATAAAAGCAGCCGGTCCACCTCGACGCTCCCGAATGCGAGCAGGGACAAACTAGCTTGAATTGATGTCCGCTATCCACTAATTGCATGTTAGCGGGGTCCCACCTCAATAAAGCAGCCTGGAGCTCCATTAATAACCCTTCTGCCTCATTAGCACCCACTTTTAATTTTGATTTCTAGCCAGGCCGGCTCTCTGCTGTTAATGTAAATAGGTTATTCTGGTGGGCGTCGATCTCTAACAGTGCAATAGCGTAAAGTGTGTGTGGATTCTGATGTTACATTCCTTCCCCTCTCGTCTCTAGCAAGTATAATCTCTGCGCTTAGATGAGCTTTCTGATAGCTTTCCATCTAAAGGCTGGAGGGAGCGAGGACAGATCCCCAATCCATTACCTGAGGACCTCAAGAGCGTACACACACACACACACTGTATTGGACCCGTCAGAAGGCATAGTGCAGCTCAAACAGAAGCAAGCATGAGAGAAGAAATAACGTCTCGATCAGAATAATTAGCTCTAGTGCTGCTGAGAACACACTTATGCCGAGGTCACAGCGCACACTCTTCAAACTCGTCAGATCGCTGTTCTCGAGACTGGAACTGTTATTTAAGATGATAGCCAGCAAGAAGCCTGCGATGGTCTGTGCGCTCCTTGCAGCGAGAAGGAGAGATATAAACAGATCACGCAGGAGGGAATGATTGGGAGACGCTGGGATCAAGGGTTGTGTGTTGGAGGTAAACATATAACTCTGCAGTGTGCCGCTGGTCAAGCAGATGTTTGTGCTTTGTTTCTGTCTGATATAATTGTAAAGCTGATATCTGGTCTCTAACCTCATTGGCTACAGGCCATCGGCGATGCAGTTTTCAGTCAGAACACACTCCCAGCGCAGGATTCTGACTCGCCGACAGGTCCAGATAGTGCATAAACCGCTTAGTCTAGTCTTCATCTAATTTATGTCTTCAAGACTGGTCAAGACTCTAAGCCAGTTACACAAGCGGACAGTGTCCGATCAGACCGGGAGCGCTCTCATCATCAGCACTGGAGCGTGCCGAACGTGCACGCTGAACGCGGGGGGTTATGGGAACAAGAATACTGACATTCTCAAACCACAGAGGTGATACGGTAGGCCATGAAGCCACACGACTGAAATCAATGACATTTTCTAAACACAATAATCATACATCATTAGACAAAGTCAGCTGTCTGAAGCATTGCAGTGTTTTAGAGGTATTGAGCGACCCGCTCTCCTCCCAGAAGCACTCTATTAGTGCTGACAGGAGAACAACAGGGACAACAGTACTGGGAAGAGTGTCGTCCTACGCAGCTGGCATTTAAAGGACCCGTATAAAAGGCATCAGGCTTCTTAATGCGCTTCATTCGCAGAAGAGGGTCTATTGATGAACAATATGTGTGTTGACCACTGAAAAAATAAATTAGCTAATGGCACATGGATTTATGGCATGGAAATGAATCTTACAGCTGTGCTGCACTCATGCCAATGAAGAGGCTCAGCTAATGCTTTAATGCTCCTGGAATGTGATTATTCTCAAGCATTTCACTTACAGCCACACTAAAGAAACACTGCACGCCTGCGCACACACATATCCAGCACACCTCTGCACACCTCTGGACTGGACGTGGTGTAATACGCATGTGAGATGATCACGTTTTTCAAAATGTAACCTGTTTCAAGGTTTGCGTTCTCCAAACACTGCTGTTGTGCAAATGAGCGGCTCCTCAGTTAATCACTAATGATCTTTGCAACGGAAGTGAATCAATCAAAACTAACTTTATTCTAGATCTGCTGTAAAGCCTAAACAATCTCTGTTACTGTAATCTCCTGTTATCACTGTAAAGCTGCTTTGAAAATAGCGTCACAGTCCAGCTTAAGTAAGTTCAGTGATGCTTCATTTCTGTTGTAAAAAAATTAATTTAGTTGATTTATATATATAGCCGCTCTGGCGAAACGGTGATGTCATCGTCAGGAAGGTTTGTAAGCCAGGAGGACCTGATTGAGATCACCTGAGCTGTGGTGCTGTTGAGCTTCTCCAGGCCGTTCTCCAGCCGCTCCATCTTGGACGTGAGGTCTCTCCTCTTGAGCGCGAGCAGGTTCCCGTACAGCTTGATCTGCTCCAGGAACGACTTCGGCGTGGTGTAGTAGTAGCGCCGCTCGTTCGACAGGTAGTCCTTCGACGCCTTGTTCACACTCACGTGCACGTAAGCCATGAACTTACTCACAGAGTCCTTCACCTCGGGCTGCACGTGTGGAAGAATTAACAATCAAATATAATTACCAGCATATTGGCAGAAATGTCACACTACTGGGCCGTCACAGCCGTTTCATTCTCCTGAAATATAATGCAGAAAGAGACCGCTGTGCAATCTAATCATGCTCTTCATGACTTCAGGCATTTGCACTTGAATCTGTAAGAGGAGCTGAGCTCGTCTAATAATGACATCTCAGTGCTGTGGATGGAGGAAATCGTGATCAGACCTGTTGATGAAGATGTGTGAGAGAGTGAGAGTGTGTGTGTGTGTGTGTGTGTGTGTCACCTGGATGTGCTCCACGTCCTGTAGGAAGCGCAGACTGACGGACTCCAGTGCCTCCTGTGGCCACTCGTGGAACCAGTCGATGGCGGTGCAGTTCACGACCGCGGGGAACTTTCTGCTGCGCATGCGGAGTTTACTTCCCACCGGAGAGAAGCACAGCGCCACCTGCAGGACACATGTGTATGAGTGAACCACTGCTGAACACACACACACACACACACACACACACATACACACTGAAGGAGTTTACTGCCCACCGGAGAGAAGCACAGCGCCACCTGCAGGACACATGTGTGTGAGTGAACCACTGCTGAACACACACACACACACACACACACACACTGAAGGAGTTTAGAGATGATTACCCACCAGATGATCGTTAACTGCTATAAGAATGCTTGCTTATCTCTTCTAATGTTTGTCTTGATGTAGTCATTATCAGTGAAAGCTTTTTGAAGTGATTGGGTAGTGTAGTGAGTAGTGTGTTAAACTGGCGGTTATGGAAAGGGGCGGGACATTTCACAAACACACTTGACCAATCACAACACACTGCTCCAGCCGACCAATCAGAGCAGTGTGCTTTTCAGAAGGAGGGGCTTCATAGAGACAGGAAGTAAACAGAGCGTTACTGACAGACTGGGAAGAGAGGAGCCGCATAATCAACATTCAAGCAGGAAAACCGTCCACACATTTACACACATCAACAACAATCATATCGGCACAGAATCAGCCCTCGCACAGCCTCCCCAGAGACGTCAGGCTGTTCATGTTTATCTAGTTACATAGCGAGAGCTGGAAACTCATTTACAGAGACTGTGGGAGAGCAAAGGCAGCCCTGCGAGGCTTCATGAATCACTCCTGCTCACGCACTTTGAGTTGCCTACGGACACGGTCGATGAAGAACTTCCAGCAGTTTTCCCTGGTGTCCATCAGACCCTGACCACGCACTTCATTCCTCAAAGAAGAGATGATGTTCTCCACCTCGTCGTCAGGGAACAGGTCAGGGATTTCACCTGTGATGGAGACCAAGAGCTGATATCAGTGTCTGACAGATGGAAACATTAGGAACTGGCCAGAGGCAACAGGGAAATAATACAGCTCTCTGAAAAATGATGTTCCTTTAGGCCTGAGAAATGTAGATAAAACAATCACACTCAGATCCTGATACAGTGAAATTACTTAAATGGGCGATTCATTTCAATCAGATCAATCTTTTTTAACCAAACACTGTGGACAAGAAGATTGAACATGTTTAAAGCAAGTACAGAAAAATCTACATTTACAAATAATTATAACACAGTATGAGCAATATTTGGGTCGGTATAATAAACAGCAATAACTACATACATAATTGGTTGCCAAAATAAATGCATATTAATCATCACTATCATTTTAATACTGTTGTTGTTAATAATAATAATTATAAACAAATGCAATGTAAATATCTTTATTAACAAATGGAAAAGCTATTGCAGCACATCAACATCTGAGTGATGATCTAAACTAATCATTGAGTCGATTTCTTGAAACATTCACAGGAATGAATCAAAAAGCTACTGAAGTTTAAATCAATCTCTTAACGCTCTCGTGCTCGTGAGCCGCGGAAGTAATGATTGAGGAATTCCTCTAATGACACAGTCTTTAAGAAACATAATGGAGAAAATAAAAAGCACATTAAAATCTTTGCAATGCAAAGTTTATACTGCCAGTAATATCATCACTAATAAACATAATAATATCCCCTCATGCATATCATCTGGCAGAGGAAGCCAGTGGCACACACACACACACACACACACACTTACCAGATGCTAAAAGGTCGTTCACCAACACTAGGAACTTCTCGTCTGCCACCTGGGCGTCTGTCATGAGGAGCACCATGCCAATATTCTTCACGCCAGCTTTAACGTATAACGCGCCCAAATCGCTCTGAGAATACACAACACAACAGTCACACGCCACGGCTCCTCTTCCCTGGAAGAGTCCCAGCAGAACAGTAAGAAATGAAACATATTACAGGCATGAAAGCTGATGAGCTACACACACAATAATGCGCAATATCATATTGTGTTCAAGAGCTCCTCTGTGTACTTGATAATTATTCCATTATTTCTCAGACTTTTGTCTGGAGTCGCACCTAGACGATTTACACTCCGGCAGGAGCGCCACGCTGAATGTGTGATAGGGCCAATAGCAAGCAGCCGCAGTGAGTGTGATTTAGAGTCAGGCTAATAAACCTTGAGATCAGGGATGCCGTATCCTTTCTTCAGCGTGATCTGGAAGACCTCGAGTGAGCTGATGAAGGCCGCCAGTCTCGTCAGGCTCTGCTTCCCACTGCCGCCCACTCCCACCAGCAGAGCGTTTCCCCGAGGAGACTCCAGGATCCGGTTGATCCGGCAGCTGAGCAGGAGAGAACATGTGAAGCGCTGAGTAAAGCCTAAACGACTCTGAGGAGTCAGTGGTTCACCAGTACAGGCTCTTCAATTACACATAATGGTACGTGACGGTGCAGTTCAATAAACTCTTCTTTACACCACTCACTCAGCAGATCTGAAAGCATATTTGCTTGCCTACTAAACTGATAATGCTGTCAGTAGAGTTTGGAAAGGGCAAAAGTCAAATATCGACCAATGATTTGCTCTGTCACTACTAGGGATGTGCAAAACATGTACATGGTGGGTTATTGTCAATTCATTAAGTACACTTATTTATAATAAATAAATTAAAAACTCATTTTTAAATGATTGAAAACTAGCTTTTTAGATTCTGAAACCATGAGAATAATCATGATTAACTTATACTGACATCCCTAGTTTTAAACAGGAATAAGTTAAAATAAAATGAATGTGCTTTTAAAAATGAATGTGGGACTGCAGTAAACATGACTCGGTGCTATACAACACTAGTGGCGTTTAAAGCGTTTAAAAGCAGCACAAGGCATGGTGTCAGTGCAGTGAGATCCATCTAAACACGGCTGGCTGTGGAAAAAGGAAATTCCCGAGAGGCTTTCCCGTGCCCCCATCTCGTGGAGAAGTCGACTAACTCAGTCTAAAGAGCTGCAGTGAAGTCTAGAGTCCTGTTAAGATCAGCAGGGATGTCTTACATATGAGACATGGCGTCCTCGAAGAGAACCAGGTTCAGCGCCGGGTTGACCTCGTTGTACCCGTCCAGCGCTTCCAGCAGGGTTTTGTTCAGGCTCCCCCAGGACTGCACCGGCATGTATTTGGGCTCCCCGATGCCCGTGGCGAAGTGGCAGAACATGTTCATGGCCGTGGTCTCCTCCAGGCTCTCCTCCATATCCTAATGGGAATAAAAACAGCCTTAAAACTCCATGAAATATGAACTAACGTTCAGTGCCGCTGCCTGGGGAAGGAGCTCAAGTTAAACCAAAAGACTGAGAATTCAATCAATTCATGTTCCTCTTAAACCATCATGAACTGTGTGTGTGTCTGTAGTTCTGCAGGAGTGAGCGTGCGCTCTCCTTCACTCTCCTCTTCTCTCCGCGCTCGCTCGTGAACCTCAGGAGGAGGGAGGCCGTGGAGAGAAACACTGTAAAGACTGACAGGGTTTAGCTCTCTCTCACCTGGTAGATCTTCTTCACCGTGTCCGACTGCAGTTTGTCAAAGAGGGCGAAGTCTGTGTGGTCCACCATCTTGTCTCGGTAGACCCGGTTGGCCTCGTGCAGGTAGACCTTCAGCAGGTCCTGAGGAGTGCGCACACACTCGCCGGTGCAGAACAGGATTCCCTGCAGGGAAACAACACAGGGGTCAGCGCTGCGTCTCCAGCACTCCTAATCTCCACTGCACTAGAGTTTCTAAAACTGCAATAATTCAGATATCAACTCAGAGAGATACACAAACACACTGAATTGTTTGAGCATTGATGCTTTTGGGGAAGAAGTATATCTGGCTCGTCTAATATTCCACAACTATAAACTCTACAATGATCTGGAAGCGACTGAGAAGGATGTCAGCCACCAGAACAGGCCTCGACTCGGATTATGTTAAATACAGTCATCGTGTCCTTTGTTGTACGGGTCACCTTCAGGGTTGCTGCCCGCAGAAGTGACCGAGAGGCTGTCGCTAATGTCCAACAGAAGCAGATTGATCAGAGGAGTGGAGCGAGGAGCCTCGGGTGAGGCCGCGTGTCCTCCTGGTGTGGATCCAGAAGCTCGTATTGATCAGGCATCAGGAGACACACCTGATCTAGCTCCAGCATCTGTCCAACACTCGGTCCTCATCCCGAGGGAACATTAGCTGTGTCCCGTCAGGAGCTGAGACTGCTCTGTGATCCGGGTGTGTTAAAGCTAACTAAAGGCTCTCAAAGCAGGATCATCTTTCACTCCTGAATCCAGAAAACTGCACTATAGATTACTGAGTCCTGATCTACTATCCAGCAGCCCTGCTATCATCAAGCCAGCTTCATTCCTGTAGCGCTTCATACGGCACAGGCTGTTTCAAAGCAGCTGCACAGGAAAATGATGATGCGATGATGCTAACACACTAAAACACAACAGCACACAGTCGTCATCCAGCTGAGGTCGTTCAGTGCTGATTCAGTTCTGTTCAATAACTGAGTCAAGAATGAGTTCAGTGATAAACTGTGACATCATCGTCAGCTCAATATATATGAGTTCTTCTCCACTTTGTTGGGTGTTTATTCAACTATAGACACTTTTGTGAACTATATCTATAACTATAGGCACTAGATTATAAACAGCCTGAAAATACTCGATAGTTCATACACTGTAAAAAATTTGTAACACTCCCCAATCAAAAATTTAAATTGACCGATAACATCTACATTTTTCAATTGGCCCAAGTGAAATTCTGTAAATTCTAAAATTAAATGTACAGATTTTCACTTGGGCCAATTGAAAAATTTTGATGTTATCGGTCAATTAAAATTTTTGATTGGGGAGTGTTACAAATTTTTTACAGTGTAAGTCATTTTCTTCAGTACACATTTCCACACGTCAGATTAGGAGTTTCATTACATTCTGTGATGGACATTTTGCTGACGGCCCTCCTCAGCCTACATGTGCTGACAGCGACGGCCAATCAGTGATGGACATTTTGCTGACGGCCCTCCTCAGCCTACATGTGCTGACAGCGACGGCCAATCAGTGATGGACATTTTGCTGACGGCCCTCCTCAGCCTACATGTGCTGACAGCGACGGCCAATCAGTGATGGACATTTTAAAACGTAAAAATCTTTCGCAATACAATTACACTTTATTTAACTATTAAATATATGAATGACTATTTATATAAATGATTTCACATAATACATACTGAAACAGGAAATCATTGTTTTTATTTATATGTTATTATTTTGTTTATATGTACATTTATTATTTTTAATCACTCTTTGCTGAAATGATCAGTTGCTTTAGGACTGAGAGTGTGGGGTAAGGGGACAACAATACAGATCTGTACATAAACTAGCCAAATATAAATGATTAAAGCATGTAAAAAAGTTTAAGACAAAGTTGCCAATGTGACACTCGTGTTACAAAAGGAAAAAAGTTGATTTAATAAAGAGAAATATAATATATATATATATATAAAAAAATATCTTAACACGTCTCTCGGAGAGCCCAACGCCGACACACTCACATCTCACACACACACATCTCACACACACACATCTCACACACACACATCTCACAAACACACATCTCACACACACACATCTCACACACACACATCTCACAAACACACATCTCACACACACACACATCTTACACACACACACGTCTCTCGGAGAGCCCAACGCCGACACACTCACATCTCACACACACACATCTCACACACACACACTCACATCTCACACACACACGTCTCACACACACACACACACACATCTCACACACACATCTCACACACACACATCTCACACACTCACATCTCACACACTCACATCTCACACACTCACATCTCACACACACACATCTCACACACACACATCTCACACACTCACATCTCACACACTCACATCTCACACACACACATCTCACACACTCACATCTCACACACTCACATCTCACACACACACATCTCACACACACACATCTCACACACTCACACTCACATCTCACACACACACATCTCACACACACACACTCACATCTCACACACACACGTCTCACACACACACACTCACATCTCACACACTCACACTCACATCTCACACACACACATCTCACACACACACACTCACATCTCACAAACACACATCTCACACACACACACATCTTACACACACACACGTCTCTCACACACTCACATCTCACACACTCACATCTCACACACACACATCTCACACACACACATCTCACACACTCACACTCACATCTCACACACACACATCTCACACACACACACTCACATCTCACACACACACGTCTCACACACACACACTCACATCTCACACACTCACACTCACATCTCACACACACACATCTCACACACACACACTCACATCTCACAAACACACATCTCACACACACACACATCTTACACACACACACGTCTCACACACACACACACACATCTCACACACTCACACTCACATCTCACACACACACATCTCACACACACACACTCACATCTCACAAACACACATCTCACACACACACACATCTTACACACACACACGTCTCTCGGAGAGCCCAACGCCGACACACTCACATCTCACACACACACATCTCACACACACACACTCACATCTCACACACACACGTCTCACACACACACACACACACATCTCACACACACATCTCACACACACACATCTCACACACTCACATCTCACACACTCACATCTCACACACTCACATCTCACACACACACATCTCACACACACACATCTCACACACTCACATCTCACACACTCACATCTCACACACACACATCTCACACACTCACATCTCACACACTCACATCTCACACACACACATCTCACACACACACATCTCACACACTCACACTCACATCTCACACACACACATCTCACACACACACACTCACATCTCACACACACACATCTCACACACACACACTCACATCTCACACACACACATCTCACACACTCACACTCACATCTCACACACACACATCTCACACACACACACTCACATCTCACACACACACGTCTCACACACACACACACACACATCTCACACACACATCTCACACACACACATCTCACACACTCACATCTCACACACTCACATCTCACACACTCACATCTCACACACACACATCTCACACACACACATCTCACACACTCACATCTCACACACTCACATCTCACACACACACATCTCACACACTCACATCTCACACACTCACATCTCACACACACACATCTCACACACACACATCTCACACACTCACACTCACATCTCACACACACACATCTCACACACACACACTCACATCTCACACACACACATCTCACACACACACACTCACATCTCACACACACACATCTCACACACTCACACTCACACACACACATCTCACACACACACACTCACATCTCACACACACACGTCTCACACACACACACACACACATCTCACACACACATCTCACACACACACATCTCACACACTCACATCTCACACACTCACATCTCACACACTCACATCTCACACACACACATCTCACACACACACATCTCACACACTCACATCTCACACACTCACATCTCACACACACACATCTCACACACACACATCTCACACACTCACATCTCACACACTCACATCTCACACACACACATCTCACACACACACATCTCACACACACACACGTCTCACACACACATCTCACACACACACATCTCACACACTCACATCTCACACACTCACATCTCACACACACACATCTCACACACACACATCTCACACACTCACATCTCACACACACACACACATCTCACACACACACATCTCACACACTCACATCTCACACACACACACACACACACACATCTCACACACACACATCTCACACACTCACATCTCACACACACACACACATCTCACACACACACATCTCACACACTCACATCTCACACACTCACATCTCACACACACACACACACACACATCTCACACACACACATCTCACACACTCACATCTCACACACACACACATCTCACACACACACATCTCACACACACACATCTCACACACTCACATCTCACACACACACACATCTCACACACACACATCTCACACACTCACATCTCACACACACACACGTCTCTCGGAGAGCCCAACGCCGACACACTCACATCTCACACACACACATCTCACACACACACACTCACATCTCACACACACACGTCTCTCGGAGAGCCCAGCGCCGACACACACACACACACACACACACACACACACACGTCTCTCGGAGAGCCCAACGCCGACACACTCACATCTCACACACACACACTCACATCTCACACACACACACTCACATCTCACACACACACACACATCTCACACACACACATCTCACACACTCACATCTCACACACTCACATCTCACACACACACACACACATCTCACACACACACATCTCACACACACACATCTCACACACTCACATCTCACACACACACACATCTCACACACACACATCTCACACACTCACATCTCACACACACACACGTCTCTCGGAGAGCCCAACGCCGACACACTCACATCTCACACACACACATCTCACACACTCACATCTCACACACACACATCTCACACACACACGTCTCTCGGAGAGCCCAACGCCGACACACTCACATCTCACACACACACATCTCACACACACACATCTCACACACACACACTCACATCTCACACACACATGTCTCACACACACACGTCTCTCGGAGAGCCCAACGCCGACACACTCACATCTCACACACACACATCTCACACACACACACTCACATCTCACACACACACGTCTCTCGGAGAGCCCAGCGCCGACACACACACACACACACACACGTCCTCAGCGGAGCTTCATTATCTCAGCCGTCTCTCACACACGGCTGTAAACTAATGACTTGACGTCAATCACGGTGTTGAAGTGAAGCACAGCTCCTACGGCAGCATCTGAAGTCGGAACTTTATTAAAAATGGAACTTTTCTTGGCTGTGGGCAAATAAGCTGCCTTTTAATTTTTTTAAACCGTTCACAAAAACAAAAGGGATCAGATCGGGCCTTTGGGTCCCTCTCGGCGTAACATGAGACATTCAGTCCTGCGTATCGCCAACTAATTAAACCAATCGGAGAAACACCCGCGCGCTCGCCGCCGCCTCGGCACAGACGCAGACACGCTGAGCTCTGAGAGCCGCTCTGCTGATGAAGAAGCGGAGCTGGGAGTGTGTGCTTTGAGGATCTGAACTGTGAGCTGAATTAGTAAGGCAGAACTAAGGGCCGATCTTCAAATGTTCCTTCAGCTGCGTCTCGTTCCGCTTCATTACTCCGACGGCTCCCCAAACAATGAGTGGAGCTTCACAGGCTATTCTCTCCTCTTGCCACTTTCATCAGCACTAAACCGAGGAAACGGGCCCAGCAAAGCCGCTCTAAAACAATGAAATCCAAAGAGCGTTGGTCTAATCCAGCACAGTAACAAGAGCTGGGACAGAAGAGCCGCAATTAAGAGCTGGACGTGCCGAACTGTCTATGCGTGAGAATGGACCACATGCATGTGCTGGTTAGAAAAAAGCTGAGATGACTTTTAACTAATGGATGAAATGGATTTGTCTGCATCTGTCAGGATGTGCACATGAAAAGATGCCATGGATGAATTAATTATTCATTTCGCCTGCAAAGAGAAACTAATCAGAAGCTGATCGGTGGCTTTTGACAGGCTCATCTGAACCACTACTTTTACTTCAGTTCATCAATACTTCAGTAATCTACGGCTCATCTCAAACCATCAGCTCTGCCTTTCAATCATTAGCCATTTGAGACTGAAATTACTCGCACTGATCTCAGAGCTCATGACTTACGAGACAGTCATATAAATGTAATATTACACATAGGAAAGATCATAAACTTTCACCAGTTAAAGAGAGCAGCTGCGAGGGGTTTCTGGGATAAAAGGTTATTGTTTGAGTACCTGGAATATGTTGGAGAGGTCGCGGAGGTTGAAGATGTAGTGGAACTTGATGGCGGTGGGCAGGAAGCTGGTGGTGATGCGCTGGTGGAGAGCGAGGGCCAGCGTGACCAGCTGAGAGCTGCTCTTCTGCAGGGCCGATGCGAAGCCGTCTCCGCTCAGGTGCTGGCTCAGGATGCTGCAGTAGATGGTGTTCAGGGCCTCCACTCCGGGGAACGACAGCGCAAACACTGAGAAATGCCTCTGAGATACACGTTTCAACAGTTGCACGTTAAGCCTTTGCTTCAGCTTTGAGAGGTGACACTATATGAAACATTTTCAAAATAATTTATATATAATCTACCAGTCAGAACTTTTGGATCAGTACGATTTTTTGTTTTTAAAAGAAGTCTCTTTTGCTCACCAAGGCTGCATTTATTTGATTTAAAAAACACACACAAAAAAAACTTTTCTTTTTAAATACATTTTAAAATGTAATTTATTCCTGTGATCAAAGCTGCATTTTCAGCATCATTACTCCAGTCTTCAGTGTCACATGATCCTTCAGAAATCATTCTAAAGGCCCGTTCACACCAAGGACGATAACTATAAAGATAACGATAAAGATATAATTCTAAAAATCGTTCTCCATATTAAAGAATAACAGAGTTCACACCACAACTATAACGATAAAGATATGAGGAACGATATCGTTGGGATCACTTTCAGAACGATTTTTTTCCAGCTGTCAAACGATAAAACACTGACAGTCAATCAGAATCCATTCTAATTTAAAGGTCTCGCGCATTTAAAATGGGGCGGGCGCGCGCGTGCTTAGAATAAAAAGACCGTTATCGTTCGTTGGTGTGGACGCATATATAGTTATCTTTATCGTTATCTTTATAGTTATCGTGCTTGGTGTGAACGGGCCTTAATATGAGAATTTGATGATCAAAAAAACATTTATGATTATTATCAATGTTGAAACCAGTTAAATAAAATCCGGATTTTTTATTCTATATTTATAATGAAATAAATGCCTTGGTGAGCAGAAGAGACTTCTTTTAAAAACATTAAAAATCTTACCGATCCAAATCTTTGACTGGTAGTGTATGCATGTATGACTGTATGTATGACTGTAGTGTATGTATGACTATATGTATGACTGTATGCATGTATGACTGTATGCATGTATGACTATATGCATGTATGACTATATGTATGACTGTATGCATGTATGACTGTAGTGTATGTATGACTATATGCATGTATGACTGTATGTATGACTATATGAATGTATGACTATATGTATGACTGTATGCATGTATGACTGTAGTGTATGTATGACTATATGCATGTATGACTGTATGTATGACTATATGCATGTATGACTATATGTATGACTGTATGCATGTATGACTGTAGTGTATGTATGACTATATGCATGTATGACTGTATGTATGACTGTATGCATGTATGACTATATGCATGTATGACTATATGTATGACTGTATGCATGTATGACTGTAGTGTATGTATGACTATATGCATGTATGACTGTATGTATGACTATATGCATGTATGACTATATGTATGACTGTATGCATGTATGACTGTAGTGTATGTATGACTATATGCATGTATGACTGTATGTATGACTATATGCATGTATGACTATATGTATGACTGTATGCATGTATGACTGTAGTGTATGTATGACTATATGCATGTATGACTGTATGTATGACTGTATGCATGTATGACTATATGCATGTATGACTATATGTATGACTGTATGCATGTATGACTGTAGTGTATGTATGACTATATGCATGTATGACTGTATGTATGACTATATGCATGTATGACTATATGTATGACTGTATGCATGTATGACTGTAGTGTATGTATGACTATATGCATGTATGACTGTATGTATGACTATATGCATGTATGACTATATGTATGACTGTATGCATGTATGACTGTAGTGTATGTATGACTATATGCATGTATGACTGTATGTATGACTGTATGCATGTATGACTGTAGTGTATGTATGACTATATGCATGTATGACTGTATGTATGACTGTAGTGTATGTATGACTGTAGTGTATGTATGACTATATGCATGTATGACTGTATGTATGACTGTATGCATGTATGACTGTATGTATGACTGTAGTGTATGTATGACTATATGCATGTATGACTGTATGCATGTATGACTGTATGTATGACTGTAGTGTATGTATGACTGTATGCATGTATGACTGTATGTATGACTATATGCATGTATGACTGTATGTATGACTGTAGTGTATGTATGACTGTATGCATGTATGACTGTATGTATGACTATTTGCATGTATGACTGTATGTATGATTGTATGCATGTATGACTGTATGTATGACTATATGCATGTATGACTGTATGTATGACTGTATGCATGTATGACTGTATGTATGACTGTATGCATGTATGACTGTATGTATGACTATATGCATGTATGACTGTATGTATGACTGTAGTGTATGTATGACTGTAGTGTATGTATGACTATATGCATGTATGACTGTATGTATGACTATATGCATGTATGACTATATGTATGACTGTATGCATGTATGACTGTAGTGTATGTATGACTATATGCATGTATGACTGTATGTATGACTGTATGCATGTATGACTATATGCATGTATGACTATATGTATGACTGTATGCATGTATGACTGTAGTGTATGTATGACTATATGCATGTATGACTGTATGTATGACTATATGCATGTATGACTATATGTATGACTGTATGCATGTATGACTGTAGTGTATGTATGACTATATGCATGTATGACTGTATGTATGACTATATGCATGTATGACTATATGTATGACTGTATGCATGTATGACTGTAGTGTATGTATGACTATATGCATGTATGACTGTATGTATGACTATATGCATGTATGACTATATGTATGACTGTATGCATGTATGACTGTAGTGTATGTATGACTATATGCATGTATGACTGTATGTATGACTATATGCATGTATGACTATATGTATGACTGTAGTGTATGTATGACTATATGCATGTATGACTGTATGTATGACTATATGCATGTATGACTATATGTATGACTGTATGCATGTATGACTGTAGTGTATGTATGACTGTATGCATGTATGACTGTAGTGTATGTATGACTATATGCATGTATGACTGTATGTATGACTGTAGTGTATGTATGACTGTAGTGTATGTATGACTATATGCATGTATGACTGTATGTATGACTGTATGCATGTATGACTGTATGTATGACTGTAGTGTATGCAGGGCTCGAAATTAACTTTTTTACTTGGTAGCACTGGTGCTCCCAACTTCAAAAAGTTAGGAGCACCAGCAAAAATTTAGGAGCACCCACCAAAAATTAAGGAGCACCACAACTACAAATTATATATTAACAAATTTTATTTCATCCTGTGGCCAAGATTTGAAATTTGGTCTTCTGGCTCTATATCATCTCACCCCGATGATATTGGCACATGATTTGTCATTTGACATAAATTTAGTGAAGGCAAGCTCTTCTTTGGCGATGGTGTATGCGGTGTTATATTCATAGACAGTATGGTTATATTTGACGTATCCTGCCGATTAAAAGCCTTAATAATTGAACCTGATTTGTTTGCCACACACCTGTCCCTGCATTTTTTGCTTGGCACTTGGCACTCTATTGCTATTAATATGCTGTATTAATCTTTGTTAATCTTAGTTAATAAAAATACAGCTGTTCATTGTTCATTAATGTTACTTCACAGTGCATTAACTATGTTAACAAATAAAAATAAAAAAATTCTATAATGTAGGCTATATTAGTAGCCCAAATGTTGAAATTAACATTAACAATGGTTAACAAATTAACAAAGTGCAGTTTATTAATAGTACAACTGTGTTAACTAGAATTTAATAAGTGGAACATTATTGTAAAGTGGTACCGATTTGTTATACACCGATTCAGACGTCTCGTGAGTGTGTTGGACAGATCAGTTGTTTTAACCATTCATTAAAGTGAATCGGTTCAAATGAGTCATTAGTTCGCGAATCGGAGTGTCATTAGTGGATGTGTAGCATACGGCAAGCGTTGTGTGATTATCCCGGTAGTTTATTTTTTAGCACAATTCACACTCCACGGTAATTTAGGAGAAAAAAATCTCTGAATGCTCCACGTGAAACTTCGGTCTTCCGCCCTTTTTCTATCGTGTCAAATGATTTTGATTAATATGCGCGAGGGAGAGAGAGCAAGACAGCGCTCGTGTTGTTTGAAGACGTGAGAGTGCGCGCGCGCGGCCGGGGCTTTCTCTCGTCAAGCGCAGCAGTCACTCACGCACCGATCAAAGGCTTTGGCGGCCGCCAAAAAAAATCAATGCAGGAAAAACCCCGGGATTGGTTATATAACGTTGGAATAGAATGACGGTCCGGCCATCGCGTATCAGCGCACATAAGGTACACACTGTGAAGTAATTTGCAAACGTTTTTTAGAGAAATGAAAACAGGTCGCACCACAACCATTATTTGCACTCGCACAAATGCTCCCAAATATATTTTTAGGTCGCACAGATTAAATTTCAGGAGCATATGCGACCAAAATGGTCGCAATTTCGAGCCTTGAGTATATGTTTGACTATATGCATGTATGACTGTATGCATGTATGACTGTATGTATGACTGTAGTGTATGTATGACTGTATGCATGTATGACTGTATGTATGACTATATGCATGTATGACTGTATGTATGACTGTAGTGTATGTATGACTGTATGCATGTATGACTGTATGTATGACTATTTGCATGTATGACTGTATGTATGACTGTATGCATGTATGACTGTATGTATGACTATATGCATGTATGACTGTATGTATGACTGTATGCATGTATGACTGTATGTATGACTGTATGCATGTATGACTGTATGTATGACTATATGCATGTATGACTGTATGTATGACTGTAGTGTATGTATGACTGTATGCATGTATGACTGTATGTATGACTATATGCATGTATGACTGTATGCATGTATGACTGTATGCATGTATGACTGTATGTATGACTGTATGTATGACTGTATGTATGACTGTATGTATGACTGTATGTATGACTGTATGCATGTATGACTGTATGTATGACTATATGCATGTATGACTGTATGTATGACTGTAGTGTATGTATGACTGTATGCATGTATGACTGTATGTATGACTATATGCATGTATGACTGTATGTATGACTATATGCATGTATGACTGTATGTATGACTGTAGTGTATGTATGACTGTATGCATGTATGACTGTATGTATGACTATTTGCATGTATGACTGTATGTATGACTGTATGCATGTATGACTGTATGTATGACTATATGCATGTATGACTGTATGTATGACTGTATGCATGTATGACTGTATGTATGTATGACTGTATGTATGACTGTATGCATGTATGACTGTATGCATGTATGACTGTATGTATGACTGTATGCATGTATGACTGTATGTATGTATGACTGTATGCATGTATGACTGTATGTATGACTATATGCATGTATGACTGTATGTATGACTATATGCATGTATGACTGTATGTATGACTGTATGCATGTATGACTGTATGCATGTATGACTGTATGTATGACTATATGCATGTATGACTGTATGTATGACTGTAGTGTATGTATGACTGTAGTGTATGTATGACTGTAGTGTATGTATGACTATATGCATGTATGACTGTATGTATGACTGTATGCATGTATGACTGTATGCATGTATGACTGTATGTATGACTATATGCATGTATGACTGTATGTATGACTGTATGCATGTATGACTGTATGTATGACTGTATGCATGTATGACTGTATGTATGACTATATGCATGTATGACTGTATGTATGACTGTAGTGTATGTATGACTGTATGCATGTATGACTGTATGTATGACTATTTGCATGTATGACTGTATGTATGACTGTATGCATGTATGACTGTATGTATGACTGTAGTGTATGTATGACTATATGCATGTATGACTGTATGTATGACTGTATGCATGTATGACTGTATGCATGTATGACTGTATGCATGTATGACTGTATGCATGTATGACTGTATGTATGCAGTGACAGTAAACAGTGCTCTGTGTGTTGAGCTGACACTGATAGTGAGCACCTGCAGGCGAGGGTTGATGGTGAAGCTGCCGGCGGTGGGGTTCATGCAGGACACGTACTGCACATTGTGGATCTCCTTCAGCTGCAGCTTGCTCCTGTCGTACCTGAGGACACAGCGTTCCGTCAGACACACACACACACACACACAGACACTCTGTATGCACACCTCGTCCTGCACTAAAGCCACTGCGGCTCAGAGAAATACAGCGCCTTCAGCTGTTCTCCTGCTCACCCCGATCTAACAGACACTGCAGAGACACTGAGAAACCAACAGGAGACACGCTCTCTTTCAGTGACAAAACACTGACATCACTGACAAAAGAGACAGAGCCTCTTCAGGCCTTGAGCACTGGACCATCTTAACAACATAAAACACTAATGTAACAAAATCCAATATCCATAAATTGTGCATCTGAGCAAAGGTAGCATCATAATGAGCATGTCTACAGTGGGTTAAATGTCCATGAGGGTCAGCTTAAGCATATCATGGAATCAGAACAGAAACTACACTTTAAAGAGGACCTATAACGCCCTTTCTCAAAGCCTTGATGTTGTTTTCAGGCTCTACTAGAACAGGTTTTCCTGCTTGAATGTTGATTATTCTCCTCATATTCTCCATTGTTGCGGCTCCTCTCTTCCCAGTCTGTCAGTACCGCTCTGTTTACTTCCTGTCTCTATGAAGCCCCTCCTCCTGAAGAGCACACTGTGCTCTGATTGGTCGGCTGGAGCAGTGTGTTGTGATTGGTCGAGTGCTTCGAGTGTGTTTGGGAAATGTCCCGCCCCTTTCCATAACCGCCAGTTTAACACACTACTAACTCAACCAGGCCCCACCCCTTTATTCTGCGTATGAATTATTTACATGAGGAATATTGTGACGTGTTCGTTCCCGGGAGACTACAATGGAGGCGTTTCAGGAGTTCAGAAACACTGACTCTGATACATTACAACAGTACACACTAAAGACAGATGAAGATGGTCATGTGACGGTCAGTACCAGTGGTTGTAGTCCATGTGCTGGCGGATCAGGGTGTGCGGCTGGACCGTGCCGTACGCGTCCACCTCCGGCATGTTCATGTCATCGATGAAGTAGACGAGCCTCTTGCTGCCGGGCGGCCCGTAGTTCCTGCCCGCCTTCTTCTCCAAGGGCTTCTCTAGAACAGCTGTGGGGAACAGGCTCCGTGAGCATTCAACATCACTGGCAAACACGGCACAGAAGCACAGGCACTTCACCAGGAAACTACAGAGCATGACAAGGATTTCTCTAGATATGTCTTATAAACTATTATCTAACATAAAATGAAGAGTTTAAAATCCATCTAATGTCCATCTTTAAAATGGTGCTTTTGACCTGCCATTGTTTTCATAATCTGTTGAAATGATATTTAGTTCAGTGTGCAAAATTGAATTAATTTTGATGTTGTGAATTGATAAATATATAAATTTTACTAATATTAAAAACACTGCATTTCTTAATTGTGGCACCCAAGAAGCATCATATTTGGGTCAGCATGATCAGAAGAAATCATTTACACAAACTGTACTCCTCATGTTACTCAAGTTATTGTAAGGAAAAAAATTGAAAATAAATATTTTGACTAATTTGTGACTCTTAACCAAGTTATCCATTAAGATTTAAATATTTTATATTTATGTAAGTTTGTTATTTTCTAGAAATCACTAAATAAACTAAATCAGTTTTGATATTTATTTGGTGCTTGCTAGAAAATAACAAAAACCATGATCTAAACTGTATTTAAACATTCAGAGTTGTAAAAATCACAAACTATAATATAAAATGAATAGAAAAAAAACATAACATTTAATTTTTAGATGAAGCACCTGAATATTAATCATTTTAATAATTTTTTAACAGTACACTGAACCCCATTCATTGATTGTGCCTCATACCAAAGCAAAGTTATTTAGAAAATCAGCATCTGATTCTGGCTTGGTCCGGTTTGACAGGAGCAAGAGTTGGAACATCACATGATGCGGAGTGATAAATCTCAGACCAACAGATTGCAAAGGCAGGGACACGAAACAGCTGATGCCCGGAGCAGAGAGCAGAGAGCAGAGAGCAGAGGGCCATGGGTGCTTGCTTTAGACCACCCAGATCTGTCACTGTCCACAAGCCAGTGAAGGTGCACTTTTGAAAGCACTTCTGCTCTCAGGTCAGAACACACACACTCACACACACACACACACACACACACACACACACACACACACACACACACACACACACACGTACCCTGTAACATGGCTGAGGTGGTGTAGTAGTTGAACGGGACGTTTTTGATGGCGTATTTGTCCGGGTCCAGGGAGCCCAGCTTGTCTCCCACCAGAACCGACTTCCCGGTGCCAGCGGTGCCCACGAGCATGATGGGACGCCGCCTCTCCAGCAGCCGGTCCATGAAGTAGCGCACGCGGATGGTCTCGCTGGTGTGGACGAGGCAGGCCTGAGGGACACACACACACACACCCAGTGAGCGGAGAGCCTGCGTGTGTGAACTAACCCTCCCTGAGGATCTACAGTCTCAGAACAGCGTTTGTTATATAGAGTTTGTTATATAGCGTTTGTTATATAGAGTTTGTTATATAGTTTGTTATATAGAGTTTGTTATATAGAGTTTGTTATATAGAGTTTGCTATATAGTGTTTGTTATATAGAGTTTGCTATATAGAGTTTGTTATATAGAGTTTGTTATGTAGAGTTTGTTATATAGCGTTTGTTATGTAGAGTTTGTTATGTAGTGTTTGTTATATAGAGTTTGTTATATAGAGTTTGTTATATAGAGTTTGCTATATAGTGTTTGTTATATAGAGTTTGTTATATAGAGTTTGTTATATAGAGTTTGTTATATAGAGTTTGTTATATAGAGTTTGCTATATAGTGTTTGTTATATAGAGTTTGTTATATAGTTTGTTATATAGTGTTTGTTATATAGAGTTTGTTATATAGTGTTTGTTATATAGAGTTTGTTATATAGTGTTTGTTATATAGAGTTTGTTATATAGTGTTTGTTATATAGTGTTTGTTATATAGAGTTTGTTATATAGTGTTTGTTATATAGAGTTTGCTATATAGTGTTTGTTATATAGTGTTTGTTATATAGAGTTTGTTATATAGTGTTTGTTATATAGTGTTTGTTATATAGAGTTTGTTATATAGAGTTTGTTATATAGTGTTTGTTATATAGAGTTTGTTATATAGTGTTTGTTATATAGTGTTTGTTATATAGTGTTTGTTATATAGTGTTTGTTATATAGAGTTTGCTATATAGTGTTTGTTATATAGTGTTTGTTATATAGAGTTTGTTATATAGTGTTTGTTATATAGTGTTTGTTATATAGAGTTTGTTATATAGAGTTTGTTATATAGTGTTTGTTATATAGAGTTTGTTATATAGTGTTTGTTATATAGTGTTTGTTATATAGTGTTTGTTATATAGTGTTTGTTATATAGAGTTTGTTATATAGAGTTTGTTATATAGAGTTTGTTATATAGAGTTTGTTATATAGAGTTTGTTATATAGAGTTTGTTATATAGAGTTTGTTAGATGTTTATCTTTCCTGTTTTTTACATTGGTTTTCTCAAAGTGCTTATATGATGAGAAGAAACCTAAAATGCGTTATAACCTGTGTGTACTGACCTCTGACGCAAATAAGTTCATCAAAGTTTTCCTAAGACAAGAACGGATATTGTTCAAAATGAATGTATAACTTTGTTGAAAGGTTTTGATCCTCTTCAAATGTTGACTACTGTATATAGCCATGTTTTAAAAAGACACTCCTGAGCAAGTGTTGTGTGTGTAGTCTTAAACTTTGATCTACTCACTCATAGTATTGCTCAGCAGAAAAGTAAATAAATGTCAAACTTTAACAACACAATTACTAAGACTTTACCTATAGTTCAAAATCTAAATGAAATCTAATTCAAAACATTCACAGAAGCCACATCAACAGTGTGTCAGTGCCAGTGCCGCTCTCGTCAGAGTAATCCGCACTATACACACAGTAGAGCATGAGCTGACCTGCAGAGGTATCTCCGGGTCCATCACGAACTGCGGGACCATCTTTGACCAGGGCTCAAATTTTTTGCTCTCGGGATCAATGTAGTAATCGAACACAGTGCCCTGAGCCGGAAACTTCACGCTTTTGAACTCCGTCACCCACCACTTGCTGAACTCCAGCCTGTAATCCACGAGCTGCAGTGAAACACACACACACACACACACACACACACACACACAGAGTGTTAAAGCAGGCAGTGTTCATGAGGAGTAAAGCCAGCGGAGACGCACCTGATCCTGGAACATGGTTCCTCCGAAACACACACACACACACACACACCTGATCCTGGAACATGGTTCCTCCGAAACACACACACACACACACACACCTGATCCTGGAACATGGTTCCTCCGAAGGCCCAGACGGCAGCGAACACGAAGTAGAGCTCGTACAGGTCCTTATGGCTGTCCGGAGGAGTGTGTTCTGGGACGAGGAGACACTCCAGGAGGAAGCACAGCATCTGCACCAAACTCTGCTCAGGGATGGGGATGATCTTCTTAAACCTGGGAACAGGACACACAGCAGCTCAGTCAGCAGAACACACACACACCTCACAGACACACGTTAGGCTGAGGAGAACTCGGCCTCTCCAGCTCCACCAGAGGGAGAGCAGCACCGAGGCCTTCAGTGACCTCATCAGTGTCAGACCTCTGATGGGTAAAGCTATCAGAGCTGCTAAAACTAAAACCATTAAAAAGAAACATTTTCACTACTGGAATAAAATAAAAACCTTAAGCTAAAGCTAGTTGCCAAGGCAACGTTTCTCATTTTCATTTAGTTTAACTTGATGCACTAAAATAATAATAAAAACACTGTATAGACAAAACATCAAAAATGAATGCAAATGAGAAAAACCCACAACAAAGTTACTAAGACTTTAAAACTATTGATAACTGTAATAAAACTCTAATAGTCAGTATAATAGCTCAGGTAAAGGTGCCTGGAGCCCATAAGAGGTTCAGCTCATGAATATTAATGCTGCTGACAGGATCACGAGGACCCGTGACGCACCTGGACCGGAGCGTGTCCAGGCATGATGGGAGGTACTTGTCGAACAGGATGGTGAGGTTGGCCTTCTCGGACTGCACTTCTCTGCAGTCGATCCAGCTCGACACCGGCGGGTTCCAGCCCAGGTCGGCCGGGTTGATGTACAGGATACCTGTGTGGAGGAGTGGCACACACACACCTCAGTCAGAACCACATCAAACACACACAGACATAAATATTCGTATTACTTTGTACAAGAATCAGATCATCAGTGATTCTAATGTTCCACGTGACGGATGCAGCACTAACTGATCAAACAGCAATGAGACGTTTGGTCAAAAAAGACCAACACAAAGATTGTTACTGTAAAAGTGAGAGTGTTATGACCTCAGCTGAGCCACTGTACGTTTCAAGATATTCAAAGATATTCAGCAACACCTCTGTGTCAGTCTTCTGTTAGCAGGATTAGTCCCCATTCTCCATTCAAAATCTTATATTTATCCCTTAAAATACAGATTATTGTCCATTGGCACATGGGTCACCATTTCTTATATTTGCTCCAGTCTAAAGGAAGGAGCTGTTAGGACACACACTCATAAATATATAATCTCCTCTGGATATAAATAAAATAAAAAGTAACAATGAAACAGTGTTATTTAAGTTTTATAATTAATATTTAATATTGTACATTTTTAGTTTCGTGTTAATTTTGAGTCCTTTCGTGATGTGCTTTTGTCATTTTATTCGTTTTAGTTTTTTATGTTTTATTTCAGTTTTATTTCATTTTGACTTAATTCCAGTTAATGATTTTAGTGCTTCAACTAAACCTTTTCATTTCTTTTGCCAAGGCAACATTCCTAATTTTCATTTATTTTATATTTATATTTATATTTAGTTTGAGCTGTGTGAAACACTTGAGCTGTGTGTGATGATGATAATAAGCCTGTTTTCTGTGATGATGTGTGTGTGATGATGATGATGATGATGATGATGAGGCAGTTCCTCTGACCGGCTCTGGAGACCGTGGCTGGCGTGGCCGTGCGCAGATGACTGATCTCGAACACAAGCCTCATGGTGGGGTTCAGGGGGATCCGCTCATTACTGGCCAGCGTCAGAACCTACAGCACCACACAAAGGTCACCTGAAGGTCAGGGTCATTGTAATCCAGATCTGTGTGCAAAGCTGATATCGAGCTGGCTTTACCTTGTTATCATCCATTACTGTGTTCAGCGACTCGATCCACATCGGGTCGATATCCCCATCCAGGACGATCCACTTGGGCCCGGCGTGACTGATGTTGGCCAGCTCACGCATGATATTAGAGAACAGCCCTGTGGGGAAGAGCACACGTGTTGAGTCTCACAGTCACCGTGATGAAGCGCTGGCACACACAGCGGCCCTCACCGTCCTTCCACTCGCGCGTGGCCGGGTTGATGATGCCGAACAGCTCGTCGTTGGTCACGGCTTTAGGGTTGAGGTCGGCCCAGACGGCCCTGCGCTTCATGTTCTGGTACGTCTTGTGCAGAGATTTGAGGACCTGGGATTTTCCGGTGCCGGCGTTTCCCACCACGAACACGGAGTGACGAACGGCCAGCAGCTCCTCCAGCTGAACCACCTGAGAACAACAGCAGAGACAGTCTCACACACACACACACACACACACAACGCTGCTTTGCTTGATGTGTTGTGCTATAAACTGCACACACGAGAGACGGACTAGCTTGGCTGGCTGAATGCATCCTCAGTAAACATCAAGAGGTTTCCAGCACCAGTGTGACTTCATGCCAAACATTTCAAAACAAAAACAACAAAAAGTTGCAGAGATGTTTCCCAGTGCAGTTTACCAGCCGCAGTAACTGCACTAAACCAGTGTGTTGAGTTCAGCTCCAGGCCTGATCTCCATCATCGCTCTGAGCTCCAGCGGGAGCGCACCGGCTCACGGCTCTTCCCATCGTGGTCTTGTTTTAATAATATGCAGAACACTTCTCTGTTTCCCTTAGTGAAGTCTAGATGATGTCATCTGATCTCTGCAGCACTAGCATCAGCTAACCCTAACCCCAGACCCTCGACGGCTCCGCTACAGCTCTGCTACTGATGAGGTCATAACCTACTGTACACACTGGCATCTGACTGGCTGCTCACATGACAACATGTAGTTTTGTCAGTAATATTTTATAAAAATAAATGAAATATTTTACCACATTTTTATTTAGTATGTAAGGGATAATGTAGAGCGAGGCGGTTGTTATAGCGAATACACCCCCGACAGGCTGATCGGGACCCCGACGCGAAGCGGAGCCTGAAGGGGGTGTATTCGCTGTAACAACCGCCTCGCTCTACATTATCCCGCTTATTGCATGGCTACCCACCAAATAAATCAATAATTTGAAACAAAATATTGATTTAGAAAGGAGTTTATTGATTTAAAAACGATTGTATTGCTTCCGCTAAAGAAAATAGTCCGTTCCATCCACTGATCTATATAATGACATGTATCACATGAAATATGACATGTCAAATAATGTAATTCTGTATAGATCAGTGGTTAGAATCCTGCGTCCATAGCAACGCTCTGTTTTTCATGGCAACGGTGTGTTATACTTCGCAGCGGTCTGATATCAAGAAATAACACACCGCACTCTACGTTGGCATTCAACCAAGCCATGTAATAATGCGCTATAACATATAAATAAGGCCAATTAATGGATGCCATTTATAACGCCTAAATAAAAAAAATAAAAAACACACTGTAAAAAGTCATTAACTCTTTTTTGTTAAAAAAAACAAAACATCGGCAGCATTTTTGATCATTTTGTCCAGTGCTTCATGGCCCACAGAATATTTTGTTTTATTTGTTATTTATGAATGTTTTGAATATCTGAACATGCAATATATCAAAAGAAAGAGTTAAAAAGTCTGCTTAAATATAGTCTGTATATGTAATATGTATTGTGAGCCTCTGTGATCACAAAATATATAAGTGTAAGCGGCTGAAGCTCACAGTTCGATGTGTATTTCTGGAGCACTGTGAGGAGGATCAACACTTAAACAGAGATCGGCCTCCCTCGGAGAGAAGAGGAGATGTGGAGCAAGAGGAAGTGATGGCATGTTCAATCAGTGGCATTGATGCGGGTCCCCGTCGGGCTCTCCAGCGCTGGAGGGGTGGCTGATTGCTGCTTTGATCTGATGTGTTTGGGGGCGATGGCTAATAGCAGACTGGAGCTCTTCTCCTCCCAGAGATCCCAGCGCAGACGCGTGTGAGGGTTAAACCCGCCGTGCAGAGCTGATGGACAGCTGATGTGGTGCTCCTGTGGCTCTTTGACCTGTGTGAGATTGCACTTATTTCCCCTGGCTCCGGCTGATATCTCCACCTCGGCCTGATGCTCCACATTAGAGCTGCGCTCCGGCACCTGAGGCTCCATTACACTGTAATTCCTGCTATCTTTGATTTGTCCAATATATCCACTTGCAGACTGCTCTGACACTAATGTCTATTTGCTTGAAACACAACAGTAGGTTTATGGCTCTGAAAGGAAGATAATGCAACCGCAGAAGAGGTGAAGTTGAGAAAAATGCGAGAGCGGCATTGATCACGACTTTTGACATTCCCCCCCCCACACAAAACTAGTTTAGAAACGGGCGAGAGCACTGAGTTCTGCGTATCGCCGAGCGACGCACACGCTGACAGGCTGTCTGGAACAGAGGATGTGAGTGGAATGAAACGACAGCAATTTCCCATCTTCACTCAAAGTGTCCCGCTCGACTTCTGTTTCTCGCTCCTCGACGGGGACACAAACACACAAACACACATTCGAAACACCTCACAACTCTTTAAACACCTCATGGCCAAAACAAACTGGAGGATCGGAACGACCCATTTTATAATAATCTTATGCAGTATTAAATCAATCACTCATCAAACCAATCATCATTTCAGCAAGCTTGTTTACAGCTCATACTGTGTGTATATACTGTATATATGTTTACTGTATACATAATGCACTGTACAAAACATTTTCTATTTTATACAAAATATATATTTTTCAAAGCTATGTGGAGTCTAAAAAGCCACATGTTTAACCAAGTTCAGTTTCAAATCCAAAGTTAATATGACAAAAGTTGAGGTTCCTGTGAGATTCTGTTTAGGCGCTGAAATTTGTATGTGTTCTTCTGTCACAAACCAATACATTTCCATACGATCTCACTTCTATCACAAAACAGCGAATATGGAATGCAAATATGGATCTACATCTGTAATGCTCTTTAGTTAATCGGCTATTGAAAACCCCATCCGGATTGGCCAGTGATCTGATGTTTAACTGTAGTTTATGATAACTCTGGTGAGGTGCATTACAGTAAGGCAGAGATGAGCTGGCACGTGTCACCTGAACTCACCTTTAGCACAAAGTTGTCCTCGGGCTGCAGTTTGAGGTCCAGCACGGACTGCTTGACAAACTTCTCGAAGTCCATGTCCCGTTTGCGCGGCACGTCGAGGGCCGGGAAGAGGTCCCCGATGAGGCCCATGAACACAGGCATGTCATCGGTCACGATCTTCGGGACGTTGAAGTCCCTCAGGGCTCTCATCAGCACCTGGTCCTCGGGTCTGCGTGGGTCTCCTCTCTTCAGGGAACCGGCCACCACCAGCACTGACTTGATGGCCCGCAGACCCCAGTCATAGTGATCCTGCGACGACAGAGACACAGACAAACAGGAGCCTCAGCGAGAGTCAATCAGCTGCATCCGCAGGCCAGACGCTGTTACACACTGCTCAGCAATAAAGGCTTTCCCATTCACAGATTCCACAGTGTGTATCAAAACAATTTATAGAGTAACAGGACAATGATAGTGGGATTACAGACGGCATTTTTATTAGAGAACAACTGGACGTCTCATTACATCGCATTCAAATAAAGTCCCGACGACAGGTAAACATCCCTCACAACGCTAGAAAAGCTGAAGGCCTTGATCTGAAACATCTGTAAGAACAGTGTAATGGACTGGAGCGACAGCAGAAACACTTCTCAACCTGTTTGGAGAGCAACTCCTTGCAGAGCTCATAGAGAGTGATGAACTTTCTGGCCAAAAGTCGAGCCTCGATGAAACCCTCGGCCACCAACATGATCTCACAGATGAGCTCGAAGTCTGGCACCACCATCGCACACGGCCTGCCGGACACACACACACACACACACACACACACACAGAGAACAACATCGTGACTGTGAGCCTGCAAATACTGCACACGGCTGATGTCATCACCATTACTGGTGACACTATCACAGTTACTGATGGACAGCGTTTCTGATGTGATGCTTGAGGCGTTTTTGTTTTGTGGATCAGTCACATAAAACACTGATCATTTCAGACAAAATATACATTTTTCCACATGTGTGTTAGTTTTTTTGTGCAATTTTTTTTTTATTAACATTATAAGTGAACCTCAAGGAACATGAAAATTATATATAAATTTTTTTGTTTATAAATGAGAGCTTCATAAATCACTATGGAGAAAACAAACGGGGAAAAATACGCCTCTGATAATGAGTGATCAGCGTTACATGCGCTCTATAACTATGTCTTGGCCTTTAATATTCTTTAAGGATGTTTCGAAGTAGACTGCTATAGAAAATAACTTATTACATTCATTTTAAAATATCATACAGTATGAGTATGTACTTTCAGTTCTCATGTATTAAATAACGGGCTCTTTCTGGTGTCTTCATGGGACGGACACCTGCTGATCCACAACACAACACATCAGTACATCCATCAGTCCCTGCAGGCCTAGAGACCCAGCCTGACGGAGGACCACACCTGTGAACGTGAACCCAGTCTGGAGCCGCAAGTAAAGTATAGCTGGTCAAATTAAAATGTTTATGAATGCTGACTCTACAGAGCGAAACACAGAGCTCTTTACTGCTGGATACGGACGGTAGAAATGAATTGTAAACTTGTAAATCTCTGTAATAAAAGAGTGCAGGTGGCACCGGTCTTCAGATGCTGATGTGTGAAACGGCAGAACGGCTCGTAATGAAATGCTAATCCTCAGCGCACCTGAAGAGAGCCTTGAGGTTCTCCGGCAGCTCGGTCCTGCCGGCGTATCCGGGGTTCATGGTGATGAAGATGCCCACCGAAGGGACCAGCTTCACATCCTCGCCCATGAAGTTAAACCTCGTCTTCTTGTCTCGAATGGCATCTTGAATACTTTTGACCTGATGGATCATACGTTGACAATATAAACGACACAGAATATGTGTTACTTGCTCTTCAGAACCAATGAGGAAGTGAGAATAAATCATAAGAGTGCAAAATCACATTCATTTTCTGAACACAATAACCCTTTTAGTGAGATCTGCCATGAGCTCTGAGATGAACATCTGTGGAAGCCCTAATGAAGATGAGGTCTCTCTGACTGAACTGTGTTTAACAGCTTCCCATAATCCACTACCCAGAGAAGTCAATGTTACGCTGGAAAAACTGCTTACTAAAACGAAGCATTGTAAATCATGTAATCGAGTTTGCACTTTTAAACAACTTTTTATTTCTGTACGTTTGAATATTTTGCAATACATAAAGAAACGTTCATTGAAAATACTGTATAACATGCAAAATGACAAACGAAATCTTATATTTCATTGTACCATTAAAACACCCTTTCATATCTGTGCACACCGCCGCCGGCGAGAGCGTCAGTGGATGGAAGTCATTCTTTTTCAATGCTAGAATGCTTGTTTTTCAGCGAATGCAAATTAGATTAGCACTAACCCATGAACACAACAGCCACACCACACAAATGGCTTTTAATTGGTTTATTTCGCAAACATGTCACTATAATTGTTAAGTTCTTTCTATCGACCAATTTCTTACTTTCACATTTAAAAGATTCCATGAGGTTAACTTGTACCCTATGCTCAGTCTGCACAGATAACCATCATCATGCTTGTTTTCTTTGCGGCCTCTTAAAAAAGACAAGCGTTAGATCTCCGCCAGAGCATCAGAGTGTCCACGAGTCTTCCTACGGAGTCGCTGGCAGGCGGTGTGAAAGCACAGCACGGACAGTGTTTGAGTTGGTGAGTGGCCGAGACTGTTTCCAATGCAATGCCGTGAGCCAATCATAACAGTGGGTGTTTACTGACACCCCTTAAAGGAGCCGCGCCTTAAAAACGGGTCATTTTAGACATGGTCAGAATGAGGTTGACAATATCCATTGTGCAAAAAAAACAAAACAATAACATTATGGGCCCTATTTTAACTAACCCTAACGATCTGAAACGCAAGTATCAAGTGCGAAACGCAAGTAACTTTGTGGGCGGGTCTCGGGCGCTGTTGCTATTATACCGGCGGGATAAATTACTCTTGGTCTGAAGTAGCTTCATTACTCATAGGTGTGGTTTGGGCATAACGTGAAATAAACCAATCAGAGCGACATCTCACATTCCCTTTAAGAGCAGGCGTGCTTGTTCCATGGCGGATTGCTATTATAACGGCGGATTTGCCAGCAGCGGTTCACAGCCGAGGAGACCGACGTTCTCGTCAGGGCCGTAAAACACAGAGAAGTGACATTGGGGACGGAGAAACACACACAAATTAGCTTCGGTTAAACAGGCGTATGATCATTTGGGTAAATGTGTAAGCTAGATTTATGCCTATTCTTTCACATCTTCATGGACACCACAATGATTTCCCTCGTGTGGAATATTTTTCCTTGTAATAATGTATAGTTTTCTAAAAATGAAAACTGCTGCGTCTGTGTGTAGATGAGAGAAGCAAAGTGTGTGTGTGTTGTGCACACGCTACATTATGGCCAAGCATGCGCCCTTAAAATAGCATCTGAATTAGGGCTGCACGATTATGACAAAAATCATAATTGCCGATTATTCCCTTGAAATTGTAATTGCGATTATTAATATATTCAATGTAAATTGTGATAATCGTAATTAATAATAGACATATTATTATACATGTTTACTTAAAAATTGTGAACACACACACTGTCCCCCTTTACTTAACATACACATAAATTGTAAGAATATGACTAATAGTAAAGACTACTAAGAAATAAACATTAGGTATAGATGCTAAAGCTATTTAATAGCAGTCCCAAACTAGCTTTTGTTAATACAATGTTGGTATGAGCCACCACAATCATTTAAAAATATAAAAAATAACACAAAGTGAAAATAAAGTGGCATTTTGGGGTTAATATTGAAACGACAGTTACCATGGTGAATACACAATATTAACAAGAACTGTTAATGAAACATGGAAACTGCTCCTGGTGAATAGAATGAAAATCATCCCTGCATGCAAACCCTTCTCAGCTAACACACGACATACCAGTAACGTGATTTATTGGTATTTTACTTTTATTTCGTGACTTACTCATTTACAACGTAACAACGTTGCATGCTCGTAGTTTCCTTTGCACTTTATACACAGCGCGCGCCGCCGCATTTGCGCGTGCAATTGAAGAGTGTGCGCTACGAGCACAGTAGCCTATAGCGGCTGACATGACAGGAACGTCCGTTTTTCTGAGGTGAAAGACTCTTTATTTCAGCGTACACACACACGTCACTGCCTGGTAGTTCCTATTGTGCTGGGTTTTCTAAAGTAGTTGTGATTCGCCTCTTATAACATGCTCTAAATGCACGCAGAGTGTTTTTTATTTTTTTATTTTTTTGCAATCGCGGCTTTGAACGATTACGTAATCGTGGCATCCATAATCGTAATCGCGATTAGAAATTCGATTAATTGTGCAGCCCTAATATGAATAACATGCGCAACACGCCACTGAGTTTAGACGAGGTTTCTCCTGGTCAGTGGTGGAATTGTTTTCTGAAACTGCAAAATAGCACCAGGGAACGTTTGCGCCGGAACACTCCTCCTCTCTTCGCTGAACCGCCCCCAGGAGCGCAAGTTCATTCCCTAGTTTACCGACATGCGTCTGTGGAGGGAAAAGTCCGCTGTGCGCGGGTGAGAAACAGGAATGATACATGCGTCGCTGTACAAAGTAAATTGCGCTGGGTGCAAGATAGGACCCTATAAGTGAACCTCAAGGAACATATTAAAATGATATATATATATATATATATATATATATATATAAAGAAAAAAATCCAAGACATGACCCCTTTAAGAACTTCATAAATAAAATAAAATACTTCCAGAAAGTAGGCCGCTGAAAAGCGAGCGATCACGGTCTTTTAAAGCGTATAGGAAACTGTACAAGAGGCATGTCTTGTTCAACGGCCACATCCACTGACCTTGATGAAATAATCAAATTGAATTTTCTGTTATAAATTCATATTTGCCACTGGTCATTGTGAGACAGAGAGGAATTACAGGCCAGAGATTAATCACTATATCGGGACACAGGCTTGGTTGTGCTTTAATGGAATATTTAATGAAGCGACAATCAAGAACGATCTAATCGGATTAATGCGTCACAGCGAATGCTCAGTCTGGCAGGGTGAGTGGATCAGTTTAGTGTCAGCGAAACACAAGTGATTCAGGCGCCTCGGCACTGAGGACAGTCTGAGAGAGCTCCGCTAGAGGCAGATAAACACATATAACATTAAGCATGAGGCACATATTGCTGATGGAATAAGATATGAGCCGTTACTTTGCCACGGCCTTACGTGAACTCCCAATCCCACACTACATAGTGCCTTCATGAATATTACATATTGTTCTATAGCAGCGCATCTAAGCCAAGCACAGGCGTGCATTAAGAGCAGCTGAGACAGCAGAGGGGCGAAGCGCTGAGAGGGGGACCGGCACACAGGTGAGCGGAAATGTTTGAGAAATTAACATTTTAATGCAAACATATGACTGACTTTGTTCTGTGGAACACAAAACACTTTTCACAAATAATAATAATAATAAATTAAATTATATATATATATATATATATATAAAAAAGAAGCCTGGACTTGCTGGTAAATTTTCATATATTTGATATATTTATAGGCCTATATTTTATATTTAAGCCACATTGCTAATTAAATATATGAAAATTTAGCAGCAAGTCCAGGCTGCTTTTTCACAGTGAATGTGAATGGTGACCAACTCTGTGAAGCAAGACTTTTAGTGAATTCAGTCTCTTCAGTCTCACACAAAGCCGTGTTTTGTTTCCCCGTTGGCTTCCGTTGTGTGGAGCAGAGCAGCTCAGACATTCTGCTAAACACCTCGTGCTCACAGGAGAGCTGCAGTGAGGCCAACGCTCAACACGGGTACGTCTGGAGCTCCTTCTGTTTGCTTTAGCTTAACCAAGTGAATAATTGATTCTTTCTGTCTTTGTGAAAAATACTATTTTCGATGGACTACATTCCTGCGAAAATGTATAAGTTAAACAACAGGCACTCTTCGCTCATCCGAGGGCCTGACGAGCGGCTCGTATCACTACTCTGATGTTCTGATGCACTGTAAAGTGTTCCTCATGACAGCTGATGTCTGAAAACACTACAAAAGGAAAGCTAATTCAATTTTTATTACAAGGGAGAAACACCTTTCAGTGTCAGACGAGTCTTTCTGACTTTCACAGTAAAAGTGCGCAGTTCCAGGAATTGCCCATTAAAACCTGTCGCACTGAATCAGAACTACATGTGTCTAAACGACGAGCAGCTACACATCATCATCCTCCTCATCTAACGGCGTCTGCCAGCATAATGATGACGACTCACACACTGTCTTCAGCTTCGTTGCGTAAACTGTGAATTGCAAGGCATAAAATCTCAATGGCAAACACCAGATGCCGGCACTTCCCACAATCCTGAGCGGCTGTGCCGTGCCTCTCTCACCTGCACCGCCACCACAGACAGCACCTCCACCGAGATCCGGTTGAACTCGTCGAAGCAGCCCCAGGCTCCTGTTTGTGCCAGGCCTTTGTAGATGTTGCCACATGACTGAGGGAGAGAAACCAGAGACCTATGAGTGCATCATGGGAAAGCATCAATCGCAACCGACAGAATCACGCAAAATTATGCAGGAAATCTTTTGTTTTCTAGAAATGAGCTCACGGTCCTCGCTCCGCTGACATTCCAGCTTATAAACAAGGACAACAAATGCTAAGCAGGAGTTTTCTGGGTGGATGAGCAGCATTAGCATGAGCACACTGATACTCTAAACTCTCTCTGCGCTCCAGAGTAACCAGCGTCTCACCGTCGTCTCTGACCAGTGCAGGGCAAAGTAATGCGTTCTAATATTGCGTTTCTCCCTAAAACATAACTAATTGCGTTACTTTATACTGATTATAATGTGTTAAGTTACTCTTGCATTACTTTATGTCTCTAGACTGAGTCTCGATCTCTTCCAAGACTTTGTTTATTTCACTGTGAAGTTTTTTTAGTAAACAGTAATGCATTCAGCAACATAACCTATTTAACACGCCTTAACTTTCTTTTAAAAACACATATAGAAGATTTTTATATTCTGAGCACTTAGAATATTTCCTGAGCCCTAAATGCATGTTACTTGTAATCCATTACTTTACTCATTTACATAAAAAGTAATCCGATTATGTAATGCATGTTACTTGTAATGCGCTACTTTGCTCGTAACATTAAAGCAGAACTTGGTAACTTTTTTAACTTAATAAAATTGCCTAGAAATCATTTGGATGGTTAAACAACCTGTTCTGGTTATATTGGTGACTTTCCCTGCTCCCCCCAGCGTTCCCAGGCGGAAAACCAACCTTGCAACTTGGGGACTACTGTCCCGGCAAGATAGAAATTGGAAGTCTCGTGAGAAGCGAGAACGAGAACGAGAATGAGTGCGAAACACGAATTGCTTTACGTCATGTCAATGTTCTATGATAATGTGTATGATGTATTACCCACCTCGGTAGACATAGCTCCACACGATACAGTTGGCTTGCTCCGATCATAACAAAACGCACATGAGCAGCGCTAGAGAGGGGGAGGAGGGGCCGCAAGTGAGTTTTTTACGACAGTGTTGTGAAATATACGCCCCACAGCTGTAGGGGGAGCTCGTGGGGGAAACATGCGACAACAAAAGGGAAAATCAGCGAAGAAGTGACTAGAGTTCGCTAGAGTTGCCGAGTTCTGCTTTAAAAAGCAATGTGATTGTGTAATGTACATTACTTGTAATGCATCATAAAAGAAATCTGATTATGTGGCGCACATTACTCGTGATGCATGTACACTGTCCCAGACACAAGTGGGATAGACTGGGTGTCAGCAGTGGTCAGGTGGGGTGTCAGCAGTGGTCAGGTGGGATAGACTGGGTGTCAGCAGTGGTCAGGTGGGATAGATTGGGTGTCAGCAGTGGTCAGGTGGGATAGATTGGGTGTCAGCAGTGGTCAGGTGGGATAGATTGGGTGTCAGCAGTGGTCAGGTGGGATAGATTGGGTGTCAGCAGTGGTCAGGGTGGGATAGATTGGGTGTCAGCAGTGGTCAGGGTGGGATAGATTGGGTGTCAGCAGTGGTCAGGTGGGATAGATTGGGTGTCAGCAGTGGTCAGGTGGGATAGATTGGGTGTCAGCAGTGGTCAGGTGGGATAGATTGGGTGTCAGCAGTGGTCAGGTGGGGTGTCAGCAGTGGTCAGGTGGGATAGATTGGGTGTCAGCAGTGGTCAGGTGGGATAGATTGGGTGTCAGCAGTGGTCAGGTGGGATAGACTGGGTGTCAGCAGTGGTCAGGGTGGGATAGATTGGGTGTCAGCAGTGGTCAGGTGGGGTGTCAGCAGTGGTCAGGTGGGATAGATTGGGTGTCAGCAGTGGTCAGGTGGGATAGATTGGGTGTCAGCAGTGGTCAGGTGGGATAGATTGGGTGTCAGCAGTGGTCAGGTGGGATAGACTGGGTGTCAGCAGTGGTCAGGTGGGATAGATTGGGTGTCAGCAGTGGTCAGGTGGGGTGTCAGCAGTGGTCAGGTGGGATAGACTGGGTGTCAGCAGTGGTCAGGGTGGGATAGATTGGGTGTCAGCAGTGGTCAGGTGGGGTGTCAGCAGTGGTCAGGTGGGATAGACTGGGTGTCAGCAGTGGTCAGGTGGGATAGATTGGGTGTCAGCAGTGGTCAGGTGGGGTGTCAGCAGTGGTCAGGTGGGATAGATTGGGTGTCAGCAGTGGTCAGGGTGGGATAGATTGGGTGTCAGCAGTGGTCAGGTGGGATAGATTGGGTGTCAGCAGTGGTCAGGTGGGATAGATTGGGTGTCAGCAGTGGTCAGGTGGGATAGACTGGGTGTCAGCAGTGGTCAGGTGGGATAGATTGGGTGTCAGCAGTGGTCAGGTGGGGTGTCAGCAGTGGTCAGGTGGGATAGATTGGTTGTCAGCAGTGGTCAGGTGGGGTGTCAGCAGTGGTCAGGTGGGATAGATTGGGTGTCAGCAGTGGTCAGGTGGGATAGATTGGGTCAAGTCAAGTCAAGTCAAGTATATTTGTATAGCGCTTTTCACAATACAGATTGTATCAAAGCAGCTTCACAGTATTAAATTAAAATAATACAACAAGGTTTGTTTCTAGTGGAATTTATTGATAAAATCAAATTAGATATCCAGAATATCCCCAACTGAGCAAGCCAAAGGCAACAGTGGCAAGGAACCGAAAAACTCCATCAAGTGACCTAATAGTGTCCTAAAACTCCATCAGGTGACCCAATGGAGAAAAAAAAAAAACCTTGGGAGAACCCAGGCTCAGTCGGGGGCCAGTTCTCCTCTGGCGTTTATTAACTAGAGGCCGGATTGTAATTTGGACTGTAAGATTAAAAATATTATATGAATGCCTGGCTGAAGAGATGCGACTTTAATCTAGTTTTAAACTGGGAGAGCGAGTCTGAGCAACGAACAGTATCAGGAAGGCTATTCCAGAGTTTTGGAGCTAAATGTGAAAATGCTCTCCCTCCTTTGGTGGTTCTGGATATCCTAGGTATGACCAAAAGCCTTGAATTTAGTGATCTTAAAGAGCGCGATGGATTATAGGGCGATAGAAGATCCGTTAAATAGACTGGAGCTAAGCCGTTTAGGGCTTTATAAGTCAGTAGCAATACCTTGTAATTAATACGGAACTTTATAGGTAACCAATGCAGTGATGATAAAATCGGTGTTATATGATCATATTTTCTTGATCTAGTAAGAACTCTAGCGGCGGCATTTTGGACTAACTGTAGCTTGTTAATTGAGGATGCAGGACAACCGGCTAATAAAGCATTACAGTAATCTAGTCTCGAGGTCATGAATGCATGAACTAACTTTTCTGCATCAGAAACTGATAGCATATTACGTAGCTTAGCAATGTTTCTAAGGTGGAAAAAGGCGGTTTTTGTAACATATGAAATATGATTTTTGAAAGACAGGTTGCAATCGAGTATAACACCCAGGTCTTTTACTGTAGAGGATAAAGTAACAGGACATCCTACTATATTAAAGTTGTATTGCGAGAGGTTTTGTGGGCGGTTTTTTGAACCGATGATTAGTACCTCTGTTTTGTCTGGATTTAATAAAAGAAAATTACGCGTCATCCAATCTTTTATATCTTTAACACACTCTGTCAATTTGGATAATTTATCGTTTTCATCTGGCCGTGATGAAATATATATTTGAGTGTCATCAGCATAACAATGGAAACTAATTCCATGTTTCCTTATAATATTTCCAAGTGGCATCATATATACTGAGAATAATAGAGGGCCTAACACAGATCCCTGCGGCACTCCATAGTTTACTGGAGTTATGATCGATTTTTCTCCATTTAAATAGACAAAATGGTAGCGGTCAGATAAGTATGATCTAAACCAGCTTAATGCTTGTCCTTGAACACCAGTATAATTTTGTAGTCGATCTAAGAGTATTGTGTGATCTATAGTATCGAACGCAGCACTAAGATCAAGTAAAACTAGTATTGAGATACAGCCTTGGTCAGAAGCTAAAAGTAAATCATTTGTGATTTTAACGAGCGCAGTTTCAGTGCTATGGTGCGGCCTGAAACCAGACTGAAACTTCTCATAGATATCATTTTCTTGCAAGAAAGAACACAATTGAGCGGACACCACTTTTTCTAATATTTTAGACATAAATGGAAGATTTGAAATGGGTCTATAATTTGCTAGGTTATTATGATCTAATTGTGGTTTCTTAATGAGAGGTTTTATAACTGCCAGTTTAAATGTTCTTGGAACATGACCTAAAGATAAAGACGAGTTAATAATATTAAGGAGAGGCTCTTCCACTACAGGTAACACTTCTTTCAGTAGTTTAGTTGGTATCGGATCTAATAAACATGTTGTTGTTTTAGAGGAAGTGATAAGTTTATTTAACTCTATTTGTTCTATAGTTGTAAAGCACTGTAATTGTTCTTGCGGGGTGATAATTAAGGCTGAATTATAAGGCGCAACTGAAGATTGAACGTTTACAATTGTGGTTCTGATGTTTTCTATTTTCTCAGTGAAGAACTTCATAAAATCATTACTACTAAACTGTAATGGGATATTTTGTTCGGGTGATGTCTGTTTATTTGTTAGTCTAGCCACGGTGTTAAATAAAAACCTTGGATTATTTTGGTTATTTTCTATTAGTTTGCGGAGGTGCTCAGCCCTGGCTGCTTTTAGGGCCTTTTTATAACGTGACATACTGTCTTTCCACGCGATTCTAAAGACCTCTAAATTAGTTTGTTTCCATTTACGCTCTAAAATACGGGTTTCTCTCTTTAGAACATGCGTGGTATTGTTGTACCACGGTGCTTTAATTTTCTCTCTGACCTTTTTTAATCTAATAGGTGCAACAACATCCAATGTTCTAGAGAGAATAGTGCTCATAGTGCTAGTTAGTTCTTCTAGTTCATCTGTTTGTTTGGGTTCAGGCAGCAGCTGAGACAGATCGGATAAGCAATTTGAGAAATTATCTATGGTGGATGGAAGGATTGTTCTGCCTGGTTGATAACGCGGCGCTGCATGACATATTACAGCAGTACGTAATATGCAAGTTACCATGTAATGGTCAGTGACTTCATCACTTTGCGGTATAATATCTATATCGGTTGGATCGGTTCCATGTGATATAATTAAATCGAGTGTATGATTAAGACGATGAGTTGGTCCGGTGACGTTTTGCTTGACCCCAAATGAATTTAATAAATCTGTAAACGCAGCCCCTAACGCATCATTTGGATTATCTACGTGTATGTTAAAATCTCCAACAATTAATGCTTTATCGACATTGACTAATAGGTCTGAGAGAAAATCTGCAAACTCTTTTAGGAAATCAGCGTAAGGCCCAGGCGGTCTATATACGGTAGCCAAGGCTAGAGATAATAGGGATGTTTTTCTAACATCTAAGAGCGTAACATTTAGTACAAGTACTTCAAACGAAATAAACTTATAACCCGCTTTCTGAGTAACATTGAGAATATCTCTATAAATTGTCGCAACACCACCGCCACGACCAATTAGACGGGGCTCATGCTTATAGGAGTATCCAGGAGGAGCAGACTCATTTAGACCGAAATAATCATTTGGTTTAAGCCAGGTTTCAGTTAGGCAAAGTACATCGAAGCTATTATCTGTGACTATTTCATTTACAATAACTGCCTTAGGTGTGAGTGATCTAATGTTTAGAAGACCTAGCTTTAGAAATTGTTTTTGTTTACTAATAGCAACATTTTCTGTTTTAATAACAATTAGATTTTTCCTAGATCCTGCAGTAGATATATTATTTGATCTCACTAAACGAGGAATAGACACGGTTTCTATGCAATATTCTACACTAGTATTTATATCAGTTAAATTGGTGCAGCAGAGACTATGATTTGGACTTTTGGTTACTAGTCAAAAGGTATTTAACATTTTGGAGATGTTATCCGACAGAAGATCTGCTCCGAATCTGCTTGGGTGTAAGCCATCGGCACGGAAAAGCCTAGGACGCTCCCAAAACAGATTCCAATTATTTACAAAGAGCAGTTTCTGCTCATTGCACCATGACATTAACCATTCATTTAGCGCAAATAATCTGCTAAACTTTTCATGTCCTAGTCGGTACGTGGGAAGCGGTCCTGACACTATGATCGTTGTTTCAGGCGATGTGCTGCGTACCGTATCGATCAGATTCCTGAAGTCTTTCTTCAGAATCTCTGTCTGGCGCATCCTGATGTCGTTCACTCCCGCGTGGAGGACAACAGTTCCGACGCGCTCGTCACCGTTCAGAATCTCGGGAACGTGAGTAGCGATTTCAGAAACACGAGCACCAGGAAAGCAGTGACTGTGCACCTTACTTTTACCTAACGTTGCGCGTACGTGCCGAATGATGGAATCGCCGATGATCACAGCATCGCGTTCTGTTTCGCGAAGAGGGGAGAAGCGGTTTTGTGTGGATAACTCGAAAACCGGGAGGGTCGGAGAGAGTCTTGGTCTAGACCTGACTCGCGTCTTCCGCTGCGGAACCACCCAGGCTTCGTGGTGGCGTGTTGGAGCCGGAGTGAACGAGACCATGGCTGATCGCGACCTCGGCGCTCGGGACCTATGTTGAGAAACGCACGGAGTAGACGAAGTCGGAGTCAGCGGGTTAGTAACGTTAATCTCTGATTTGTGTGCATCGGCGCGTGATGTTTCAAGAGCTAACCGCCGGTCTATCAGCTCGGCTTGTCTCAATAAAAGGTCGTGGATCTGTTTCTCAACAGCTTCCAGCTCAGACTGCAGTGCGTGCAGCTCAAATGTGTCCTCACCTGCACCAAAAGGTAGACTACTTTCATCTGATATATTCGCCATTTTAACAGATGGACAGTAAGTTAGCAACGAAGCTACCAGTGATGCTATCAATATTAATACTAATTTATGACTGAAGTTTTAGATATAATCCGTCTTTTTAGTGGTACGGGTGTAGAGTAGACGCACGATAGGCGAAAAATGTTTGTAAGTGAGTGTTGAGAAGACGCGTTCAGCCGTGATCCACGGGAGTAACCTATAGGAGTATCCAGCGTTGGATCACTAATAGGCTTGAGACGCGTCTGCTCAACAGTCCGCGTTGTAACTATGAGGGTTGAGCAGTAGTGCTTCTCAGTGAGGTAAAGTAGAAAATGTTTGTTGTAAGTTTAAAGAATAAAATCAAGATTTATAAATCAAATCGATGGAGCTCCAAAGACAACAACGCGTTCAGACGCGACGCATGCGCATTGGGTGTCAGCAGTGGTCAGGTGGGATAGACTGGGTGTCAGCAGTGGTCAGGGTGGGATAGATTGGGTGTCAGCAGTGGTCAGGTGGGGTGTCAGCAGTGGTCAGGTGGGATAGATTGGGTGTCAGCAGTGGTCAGGTGGGATAGATTGGGTGTCAGCAGTGGTCAGGTGGGGTGTCAGCAGTGGTCAGGTGGGATAGACTGGGTGTCAGCAGTGGTCAGGTGGGATAGATTGGGTGTCAGCAGTGGTCAGGTGGGATAGATTGGGTGTCAGCAGTGGTCAGGTGGGATAGATTGGGTGTCAGCAGTGGTCAGGTGGGATAGATTGGGTGTCAGCAGTGGTCAGGTGGGGTGTCAGCAGTGGTCAGGTGGGGTGTCAGCAGTGGTCAGGTGGGATAGATTGGGTGTCAGCAGTGGTCAAGGTGGTGAACCGCGGTCAGTAAAGATGAGATCAACACGTCTCCATCGACAGCAAGCGCTGAGGAGGCCAGAATACTGACACGGCTTCAGAGGTAAACAAGCCCAGCCTCAGAGCTTCACTAATGGACCCCATGATGAGCCAAGCACATTAGGAGATCTCTCAGAAGACGGAGGACAGGATCAGAGCAATAACACGGACACACAGATTCATCAGAGAGTTCAGAGCTCGCTGTGAACTTGATTTAAAGCTGTTCCGATCAAAACAACACTGGTTATATTGAAAATATTATTAGGAGCGTTTCTAGCTTTCCATCAGTCACATGTCCCCATATTTCCACACTCTTATGGAAGGCCATAACTGTGTTCACCTGGAGTGCAGAGTCACTCATGAGCAATACAGAGCTGCCGGGCCACTGACAAACATTAGACGAGTTCTGTACAGTGAGTTGCAGGAAGTATCGCCTCATCCAGCCTCATAAAGCACAGAGAGACTCTGCACACGATTCAGTGAGTTTGGTTGGTGAACTGAATGAATCAAACCTTTTTTCAAACTAGTTTAGCGATTAGATCAAAATAGTGATTAATTTGTGCATTTGGCATCTCTAGTTCTGATTCTAAACAGCTGATAGAAAACACACATGATATGATTGCAGAAGTATTATCAGGGAACATTACTCTCAGGCCAGTCTACAGTTCTTTACTGAATCACAGCGATCTTTCACTGGGGCTCGTGCATCAGTTACTGCTACTGCTACAGTACACTCAAGTCCCATTGCATTGTGGGATACAGTACTGTTCCTGTTCATTCGTTCACACGTCGGAGCAGAACCCGAGATCATGGGTTCAATTTGCGTGGAATGCAGGAACTGATCAACTGTATTCCTCTAATGCAGTGTAAGTGACTGTGGATAAAAGCAAATGCCAAATGCATGAATGTAAATGTCGATGCTAAAGCCCATTTCAGCAGCCTGTGATGCTCTAGTTCTGGTCACCTTGTAGTCCATCTGCTCGGAGCAGTTGAACACGTAGACCATGATGCCCAGGGCTCGGCCCAGGTCCTTGGTGGTCTCGGTTTTGCCGGTGCCGGCGGGACCAGCCGGGGCTCCGCTCATGACCAGATGCAGTGACTGGGTCAGTGTGATGTAACATCTGCATTCGAGAGGAGAACAACAAGCTTTAGCAGACAAACACCAACACAAATGTTCAGTTGCATACAATATGTGGCGTATAAATATAGACTGTTTCCCCACAGCTAAAGTCCTGTTATTACAGGGGTGACCAGAGACTCAGCCTGAGCAAACGGCTCGACTCTAGGAGAACGGATCACCTTTTACACCTGATATCCCACATGACTGTGGTGTGTTTACTGATGACCTGTGCGGAGAACAAACGCAGGATATTTGGCAAGCCTGTACCCCTGAAGAGTCCTTCAGCGAAGAGAATTTGCATTATTAAGCAAGGACGGCACTGTTTTACATAATTTACACAAACAGGCAATGTTCCTGAATCAACATCCTCTGCTGGTCTAGGAAAAACAATCTGATTCTGATTCTTTTTTTAGGGAATTGAAAATGATTACTTACGAGCCAGATCAACTGTGTTACGCTGAACACAAAAGCTGTATGTTGTATATCAAAGCTGAATTTTCAGCATCATTACTCCAGTCTTCAGTGTCACATGATCCTTCAGAAATCATTCTAATATGAGGATTTGATGCTCATTTATGATTATTATCAATAAAATAAAATAAAATAAAATGGAAAACAGTTTTGCTGCTTCGTATTTCTGTGGAAACTGTGATTTTTCAAGATTCTTTGATGAATATAAAATGCAAAAGAACAGCATTTATATGAAATACTGTAGAATAATTGTTAACATTCTAAATGTCTTTACTGTCATTTTTGATCAATTTAGTGCGTCCTTTCTGAACTAAAGTATTCATTTCTTTCCAACCCCAAACTTTTGAACAATAGTGTACATTTTTCATGATCCCTAATTCATAACATGCAAGTCTGGAGAGTTTCTGTTAAGCTTGCAAGGTTCAGATATTGATTTTATAAGAAACCAAGCAAAACAGCAAATGAAATATTTTGGGGGAAACTAATTTAAAGCTCTAAGAAAACTCTATAAGTGAGCCAGCTCTGCAGATGAATCACTCTCAGCGGCCGCGTATCTTAATGGAGCCATCTGTGCCACCGGTGTCATGTGTCTGCACACTCGCTCTGCTCAGTGAGAATGAAAGACGGACGTGACACGCGGTCAGCAGAGCTCAGAGACGCACCATATGCTCGGGAAGCTGCACTGCCATTTACTTGACCATCAAACAGGAGCGTCTCTGCTTTGTTATGCTTTCAAAGGGTCGAGGACAGGCTGAAGACAGATCCTCCCGAGCAGCCTGTCCTCTTTCAGCTTAAGGCCATCTGAGGGATGCCTGTGTCTCTGTGAGGATGTTCAGAACCAGTCACTTCAGACCTAAAGCTGTCCGTCAGAACGTCTCACCTGTCTGTGAGCGGAGTGATAACTAATCGAGGAGTGTTGCCCAGGTACTCGTACGAGTAGAGGAACTGTGCGTCGCAGATGTTGGCGAAGCAGTGCTTCTCGCCCCAGCGGTGCCGGAGCTGGGACAGCCAGAGAAAGGCCTGAGAGCTCTCCACCTGAGAGAGAGGAGAGGGAAGGGTTAGCAGGAGGCCTTCCAGTGAGAAGAACACAACATGAGCAATCGCATGAGACTGAATAATGCTGGCAAATGGTGTGAATAGAGGCAGAATTGAATATTCTCTTATGAGGAGCCTGAAGGCCTGTTCACATGACTCACACAGTGAACTCAGCGTTAACCCATGCAGTGTTCAGTCAAGCATCGCAGCGTGTGTTCAAAGTTCAAACCATCTCTACTTCTGAAGGCAATGATTCACATGACGTATGCAATGCGTTTGGAATAAATTCTGATTCTAGTAGTGTTTAGGAATACACAATATCCAGGGTTCCCACACCTTGGTTAACTTCAAATTCAAGGACCTTTCAAGGACTTTCCAGGTCCAATACCCTCAAATTCAAGGACTTAATGTGGGGACACATTTGTTGTGTACAACAACAAACGATGAGGTACCATGGGTAGTTTCATGCGCGCGTACAACACAAAGTACCTCTTGCGGGAAACACTTAACGTAACCAGGGTTTTCCCTGGCTCAAAACGAGGCGGAGGTGGTAAAATCCTAATAATGTATTTTAATAATAAGATAATTAAATTAGTATTTTTTGTAGATCATCATATAGCCTAATGTGTTTCCCACATTGTTTTTGTGGGTGGAGCTTGGTCCCTTTAGGGGGGTCCGGGGGCATGCCCCCCCTGGAAGAAAATTTTGTATATTTTAAAGATAAATTCATTAATCTGGTGCACTTTGAGTCACCCGAATCCACTGTTAAAAAGAAATAATCCACCCGCAAAACCGCCCATATTCTTTGATTTAGATATCTGCATCTGATCATCATCACATTACAATTATTCAAATGAGCGTTAAGCATGATAATATGGTAACATATCACACTGAAGTAGGCTGATTTAAAATGAGCATTTATTTAAAATAAAAGTTCTTCTTTTGGCAAAATTACATAATTCCTTAATAGCTTAAACAGAGGCTTTACTCCCTTCAAACTTAAGTTGTCAATGTTTCATTACATCACTGTTTGAAAACACTAATTTTTTTGTACCTTTTATAAAGGGCATTTTTCCCCTAATTTTATTAAATGTATCTCCATCTTTCATTTCAAATTCTTACATTTGATCAATATATTCAATTAAAATAATAAGACACTAGGCTGTTACAAAACTAATTAAATCATTTACATTGAAAAATTATAACTGTATTTAAATTAGATTATTTTAAATATTTTTGAATATACAAATAAGGAATGTTGAAAAGAATGATACTTTATGAAACTAAACCGCCAGTAGGAGGCGGCAGGCGCCCGTCTTAATGAGCGAGTCATTGAGTCATTCATTCAAACGATTCGTTCAAACGGCTGATTTATTCAGAATGAGGCAGTTTATGAATGGGTAATTGAATCTTTGACTCAACCGATTCGTTCAAAACGCTTAATCATTCAGTAATGCAACAAGTGTTTGTGTGAGATGCGCTATGGTTCTGCTGTGATCTTTGTTTGGAACTTTTTCGCTGCTGAAACAGAACAAAAACAGTCATTGCGTCTAAAATGTAAGTGACTTAACTTTAACTATTTGTTTATTGAACTGTTATGAAATCAGTCTCGATTTCAATCTTGATGGCATTCAGGAAAACAGCTCTCTGGTCGTGTAACTGCGCAAGCCTCAACAGCGCAACATTGTTACCGTTAGGTAGGCCTATATTATTATCAACTATAGGCTATCAATCACCTCTTACATTAAATGAAATAAAACAGAATCATCCTCGCGGTTTCTGTGATTCCCTAGTTATTTTTTATTGTCAAGAGCCGGAGGCGGCACGAAATTTGACGGAGGCGGCCGCCTCATAATTCTCTATGCAGGAAAAACCCTGGTAACGTAACGCGTAAATGCGCTTAACTAGTGTAAATCAAGCAAGCTAGTATGCATAGGCCATGAACTGTTGGCTAAATAACACATTAGGGGACCGGAGTGAATATGGAATTTTTTCCAGATGAAATAAATTCAAGCACTTTCAAGCACCTGTCTCTATGTATGTTTATTTTCAAAAACTTTCCAGGGCCTTGAAAAAAAAAATTCAGATTCACAAACTTTCAAGGATTTCAAGGACCCGTGGGAACCCTGATATCACTATATCAGGAGAGAAAAGTCAAGACTGTTTAGTTTTAGAACTCAAAATAAAATCACGTTTCGTGAACAAAAATACAATATTTCTTATCTATAAGCGTTCATGCACAAGTTGTTTTCTCTTTCAATCTTCAGGAGTTTGTTCAGTTCTAAGCTCAAATTTCACTGTTTACTGTGCTCAAACCCTGCTTTCTGGCTGACATCACCTTCCAGTGGCGCTGCAATGCAGAGGTCGACGTTAGAATCATGTGAAAAGGCCTCAAGCCAATCTTCTATTCTACAGAACTGTAGAATATTCAAGTGAGAACGAAATATGAGTAAATCACATGAGAGCACATCGAGACTTTCATTATGCTGGCAAATTGTGTGAATAGAGCCAGAATTGAATATTCTCCTATGAGACCCCTAATGCATGTGTGGGCTCAGCTCATCTGCAGGAATCTGAGGAAAATAACTCTTGATATGGGCAGATGAGATGAGACAAAGAGCTGTACCTTCTGGTCAATGATCTTTTCCACCACGTCTCTTGCATGGACGTCAATGGTGCAGATGGTCATGACCTTCTGCCGGTCTCCAGGGGTGAGCTGGCCAATCAGCATGGTGATCAGGGTGTTCAACTGACTCACTTGCTTTCTATAGTGTTCCTTCATTGCGTTCTCATATCTCTGCTCCAGGCTGGAGAACGCAAAGTCTACATCAGAGGACCACCAGATCTGAGTGCAGGTGAGAGCCACCTGTGGAAACACACACAGCAAGAGTGATGGTCTGTTTAGCACTGTGCTGATTATTACAGATGGTTTATTACAAATTATATTATCAGCACAACAATGAGTGAAAAGTTTCACACTGATGTCAGGATGTCTTCGTGTTTGGTACAGTATGTGGGTCACTGACGTACTTGTGTCCATGTAAAAAGTAATAATATGTAAGATGCACACACACATGTGTTCAAGGTGTAAGAAAAAAATATATATGCAATATATATATATATATATATATATAAATATACATACGGAACTGAATCGTCACAAAACTTTATCAGTCGCACTTGTTTTAACCCTTGCCAATTTAAGTATTATTTATGCATGAACGGACAAATACAGACAAAATTATTTCAAAATATCCGTCCAGGCGAATATCCTAGTAAGCATGTCTTAAGTGAGCGTCAGCAGTTGAGAAAGAGAACGCATGTGTATCAGTATATCAGAAATGTCCATTAAGTCTTAAAGTGACGGCAGCCTAATATTCCTGCTGCCTCGTCATTAATGTTATTCAAACAACAAAATTACTCACTGCTCTTGACTGAATAATGTTTGTAACTCTCATAAGGATGAATCTATATTTAATTTGTACAGTGAAGACTGCAGAGTTATTTTATATTTGATTACTTTTACCTATTCATGTTTTGTGTGTGCCTGAAACCTTCTCAGACCTACCTGAAAAACCTGAAGAGCAGTTTCCCTCATTTGTATCTTGTTCTATTGTATTTATTTGTGATATTGCTTGTAATTTGGTTATTTGTAAAAATAAAAAAATCTAATAAAAATAAAAGCTTGTTTGGCAGAAAAGATGATGCCAAAATACTTTCATTTTCAAGAATTTCCTTCTTTTTTATTCATTATGACATCCGGACAGTCATTTCACTTCAGACTTAACACTTCCAAAGAAATATCAAAATTAATTTTAATTCAGAAACTAAAACATGTTCATAACAGTTTGCGAAGGTAATTTGGAAATTGTCAATGTCACACATGTGCTGATTCGATGAGTGACCAGAAGAACGTCTTCTGTCAGAACATTCTTCAAATCCCTGCAATTTTATTCACAGGTTTAAATGAGACTTTGAATCACATTTTCGGTCTCAGACGTTTGTATCCACTATATCAAATGAATAATCATGATTTAAAGACACATGCATCACTGTTGCCCCGTTGCTATTAGGCAAATTGCGAACACCCAAAAAACAGCCTTTATTTTGTCTTCACGTGCAGACTGGGTGCACTCTGGCTCGGCTGTAGTGATACTGCCAGAAATATCTCTCAATATCTTAATTCTATGCAGCAATTCTATTTCCTCATAAATATTCTCTCATTCAGACACAATCAGCCTCGGGATGTGTCAGCTTCATGTGCTAATGGATGACGCACCTGTGCCGGGTAGTCCAACAGCCACTGTTCCCTGGGCTTCTCTGAGTAGGCCTTGACGGCCTTGGACATCTCGTGACGCACAGTGTCCCTCATGGCGTCCAGAACACGGTTCAGCCACACCTCCACCTGGACAAGCACAGCTCCATGCATTAAACCACTCCAGTGCCATGAGAAGCTTGTCAGCAGCCTCATACTGTAAATTAGTTCCACTACAAATATGTATGCATCTGTCTAATCCATAAGCAGATGTCTGAGGAGCGCTGGAGCACAACTCCACGAGAATGCAGAACTTCAGCCGCAGGATTAGACAGTAAACCACAGCATTATCAGCTTTATAACAGCACATCCTCCAAACATGACTGCATTTATACCCTTCCTGGAGAACGTGTTTCCCGGTGGAAAGTGCTAGAGGTTTCCATCTCTGATATTCTGGACTCTAAACCTAGGGGAGTATGTCACCTGATATATTGTCAGTCACTGGGAAGAGTAACAGCACACCTCTCCTCAACAAGAGCATGATTTGAGGTGTCATTTCAGCCCTATAATGCTTTTGGTAAACAGTACGCTGCACAGTGTCTCTGTGAACTAACTCCTCTATTTGCCCTCCTGATAATTGCTGGTGCATTGTGGGTAAGGTGTGCCGGCTGTACCTGCCCAGTGCAGTCGCAGGGCTGGCTGAAGGGGACGTACTCGTCCTCCTTGCTGAACATGCCCAGCCCCGTCTTGGTGAGTTTGCCGTCGCCGTCCGTCTCAAACTTCAGCCTCGCCATATTGTCAAACAACTTTGAAAGGTGTTTCTGAACCTGAGGGAGAAAACACAAGGCTTCACAACTGCACAGCTGCTGTTCCGGGCGAAGTTTGTCCTAATGTGACACATCATGGAAACTTGCAGTTTGCCTTCAAGACAGTTTGGGAAGCAGGAATCAACACTGCCATCTAGTGTGTGCAAAAGGCACATAAATGCAGCTTAGCCATGAGCAAACCTCATCCTTAGTGCTGCAACATTTAGCACATATGTCACATGATAGGGACGGTGGTATGCTAGGTGTGGTGTACCTGGTGCGGGTCAGTGCCACTGGACAGGATGTCGAGCAGGTCAGCTGAGGAGATGAAGTAGAAGCGTGGAAAGGCCAAGCGTTTGGTGTCCAGATACTGAGACAGGGCTTTTTCACACAGAGACAATCTGCAAGAACAGGGGCAATGACTTTCACTCTCTCAGTCCCAGAGATAAACAGCAGCTCAACGCAAAGCATCATGGGACACGGTGTGCTTTCCGAAATGAGGTTCCTTAAAGGAATAGTTTACACTGTCAGTCACATGATGCACAAGAAATAAACGCTATCAAGAAAGTGTTCAAATGTGCCATTTTTAATTGATCATGAGTTTGAATGAGATTAGTGAGAATCGTCAGTGTAAAGACAGACGTCTGGAACGGCTTCAGAATAAGTGTGATAGAGCACAGGTCTAATGGACAACTCTACTGTAGATCCATGATGCTTTATTTGGCCTTTCTAATGCTGGACAGTTTAAAGACACACCCACACCGAGAACAATAACTATAACTATAATGGTAACACTTTACAATAAGGTTCATCAGTTATCATTAGTTTACTACATGTGTTAGCATGAACTAATAATGAACTGCACTTATACAGCATTTATTTATCTTAGTTAATAAGTTAATTCAACATTTGCTGATACATTATTAAAATCAAAGGTTGTATTAGTGAACATTAGTTAATGCACTGTGAACTAACATGAACAAACAACGAACAGCTGGATTATTATTAACTAACATTAACAAAGATTCACTAATACTGTAATAAATGTATTTCTCATTGTTAGTTAATGCATTAACTAATGTTAACTAATGAACCTTATTGTAAAGTCATACCACTAAAATTATATTAACACCTATACCTGTTTATTATAATGTTCTGTTTACTATAATGTTGTTTACTATAATGTTGTTTACTATAATGTTCCGTTTACTATAATGTTCTGTTTACTATAATGTTGTTTACTATAATGTTCTGTTTACTATAATGTTCTGTTTACTATAATGTTCTGTTTACTATAATGTTGTTTACTATAATGTTGTTTACTATAATGTTGTTTACTATAATGTGTCTGTTTACTATAATGTTCTGTTTACTATAATGTTCTGTTTACTATAATGTTCTGTTTACTATAATGTTCTGTTTACTATAATGTTGTTTACTATAATGTTCTGTTTACTATAATGTTCTGTTTACTATAATGTTCTGTTTACTATAATGTTGTTTACTATAATGTTGTTTACTATAATGTGTCTGTTTACTATAATGTTCTGTTTACTATAATGTTGTTTACTATAATGTTCTGTTTACTATAATGTTCTGTTTACTATAATGTTCTGTTTACTATAATGTTGTTTACTATAATGTTCTGTTTACTATAATGTTGTTTACTATAATGTTGTTTACTATAATGTGTCTGTTTACTATAATGTTCTGTTTACTATAATGTTGTTTACTATAATGTTCTGTTTACTATAATGTTGTTTACTATAATGTTCTGTTTACTATAATGTTGTTTACTATAATGTTCTGTTTACTATAATGTTGTTTACTATAATGTTCTGTTTACTATAATGTTGTTTACTATGATGTTCTGTTTACTATAATGTTGTTTACTATAATGTTCTGTTTACTATAATGTTGTTTACTATGATGTTCTGTTTACTATAATGTTGTTTACTATGATGTTCTGTTTACTATAATGTTGTTTACTATGATGTTGTTTACTATAAGCACGCTGAAGTTTTGTCGTCTGATTAATGTTGCTTTTGTCTCTTTAAATGCTTGAGCTCGTAAAGCAGGATGGATTCTGATTGGCTGTCAGTGTTTTATTGTTCATCGATCTGAAAGTGATTCCAACGATATCGTTCCTCTTAGTCTTTATCGTTATAATTATGGACTCCACTATTTCCATAGAGTTGAATGATCTTTAAAACGTTATAGTTATAGTTATTGCCTTCAACCTTTGTTTTAAGGAAAAGAGCTGGTCAAGCATTCTGCCCAATATCTCTTTTTTATGAAGGAAAGAAAGGAATACGGGGAGCTGGAGCAAATGAAGGCGACACAGGTTTGGAGTCAGCTACTCCTGTGAGGTGATCAGGTGATCAGCAAACCTGCTCTGCATGTCCTCTAGTTTGCTGTAGAGCCCAGGTTTATTGGTGGCCTCCACAACGATCGGGGTTCTCCTGGCATCCAGCGCCAGCTCTTTAAAATCAGCATCGATACCGTCAAAGCATTTGGAATCCTGTGGAGACATTCATGAGAGAATGAGTCGAGACAACTGAGTTTGCCATAAAGAAAAACCTCAAAGAACCCTCTGACATTCTGAGGAACATCTGTGTCTCGGCCGCAGGCGCCCAGCAGTAATTATCCAAATGTTTTCGGCCAAAAGCATTTTCATCTCTCATCTAGATCTATGAATAGAGCGCCAGAGGGCAGGACAAGATGCTACTCTAATCTTTCTCCATTAAAGTCTGTTTCACATTTCCTTCTTTACTATTCCGGCTGTTTTTACATGTGTGTGTGTGTGTTCGGTGGCTATTCGAGGGCAAGATAAGTTTTCAGTCAAGAAAGCATGAATAATAATAGAAACACGTCAGCAAGACCGACCTCGGGAAGCTGGGAGCGAATGTCATCCGATCCGATAAAGATGCTCTCCAGGTGAGACCAGGTCCTCTGCACTTCAAACCAGATGGAGATCACGGAGTCAGTCACCGAGAGCTTTCTCTGCCACGTGGAAACCTCCTCCAAGAAGAACGAGATGTACTTGGATGTCATGAGGTTCTGCAGCTGCACCTGGTTGTCCTCCAGCGTTTCGATGAGCTCTTCGTTGGACTTGAGCAGAGGGATCTCAGTGCGTGGGTGAGGCTCGAAGTCGAAGGCCATGCTGGTCCAGGTGGCGTCCAGCTCGCCCAGCACCTTCTCCATACCCATCTCCTTCACGGCCCGGTCCACGATGCCCCGCACCTCGTCCTCGAAGTGGTGCAGGTTGAGGCGCAGCAGGTCGGCCAGCGTGGTGTCCTGGTCCATGGTGAAGTGGACCCCGGTGGCGTTCATCAGCTGGAACCAGTGGCGCGCTCGGATGGCCGGGTTCTGCAGCTCTGCCACGGCTCTCAGCGAGATCAGTGTGTTCTTCACGGTGCCGTCGAGTCCGCTGAAGGCGTCCCACGAGCGAGCCTCTTTGTCCAGCGATCGCAGCTCTTTGGAGAAGCGCTTGCACTCCATCTCCATGTCGTCCACGTTGATCTGCCTCCAGGGCGTCGTCTGCCAGGCGTCCAGACTCGTCTGGACCACCAGCGCCAGATCCCACAGCTCCTTGAGGATGGGCAGCTCTTTTCGGCACTGCTTCAGCTGTTTAAAGTCTGATATGTTCACTTCAAAGAGATTAGCCGACTCAATGAGCCCAGCCATCATAGTGTCCATCTCCTGGATCTGCTCGTGTGCGGCGTCCAGCATCTCATGCGGATTCACACAGTCAGTTCTGAAAACAAATGGAGACCATATTTCACCAAGCTGCAACCTTCCGGTGTCTCTCTTGAAGCCAACACTGAAGTGACTTAAACTGCAGTTCATGGACTGGCCACTAGAGGCCGGCTGCAGAAGAGACTCAATCCTATAGACCCCCATGTTAAAATGCCCAACTTTACAGCAGAAAAAACATGTTTACAATCTGGTGCAAAAAGTGGTACAGATGGTGGACAACCAAAATGCCTATTACCGCCGCGGCAGCGGCGAAAATAAACCAGCCGCATTTCAAAGTCGTTCCCGAAATGACCGCCAGGTGGCGCAAAGGGACATTGTGCAAAACAGCAGCAATTGCCGCATTTTAAAATGTAAGTGGGTTAACCGGTAAATATAAAACCCTAAGCCTAATAGGCATATTTTTCATATATATAAATAGGCCTATAAGGCTACAACAGAATAGAACCAAAGATAGAATAAATTTTAGAACTGAAAAAATAGAATCAAAAGTTAAAAATAGAAGCGATATTAGGAGCAATGACGCGGAATATTTTTTACTATTCTATTGAGGAATTAGATAAATGAAGAGCTCTCGTGAGCGATACAATTGCATAGTAATTTATAGTGATTTCAAAAGCAGTCCTTAAAAAAAAAAAAATACATGGAGTGTGGCATAATTTTTGAGAGATTACTCGGAACGCGTTTTAGTTAAGATCCTGGTTTCAATGCCCTTAATCTATATAGGCTAGGCTACTGCTTTAAAAAAATGTCACAACGCGTTTTGAGATTGTTTTGAATTAAAGATTGAAGTTTAAAATGTAGTGTTTTGGCACACCAGGCCGAGTGGCGTTACGCATTGTTCAAAAATCAGGTTTTATTCTGGCATGTTGAATTGGCGTTAGATTTTTTTTATTTAGATTTATTAGATTTAGATTTTAGATTTCGTTAGATTTATTTTTCTCATAACAGCTAAAATAACTAATATATGCCTTGTCTTAATATGACCTACTTAATATAGGCAATAGGCATATAATAGCCTATATAATAAATTAGCAAAACTTGGCCACTAAATATTTAATTTTCAATTATTTTAATTATCACAATTAAAGTTTTAATTTTATTAAATTGAACAAGCGCAACAATCAGCATTTAATCAAATATTCTAAAAGATGTATTATTAATAATAATGTTATTTCGTTTTTTCGACATGTGTGCGTACAACAAGCAAGATGTGTATTTGTAAATCCGGTGATGCGTGCATTGATTTTTATCAATAAACTAGTGTTTTCTGACAGTGTCGACTGCAAAGATGAAGTTGACGATCGCCATATTTGTAGTGAACGCACCTAGAGAGAAATGCACATAAAGACATAATCAGAGTAGCCTTTTTCTTTTCGTTTTGAATTATTTCGTTTGAAGACATTTCAAGCTTTGTGTATTTGATGTATTTATCATGTCTGTGTGAGGCATACCCTGAGTTTCGTTAAGTTAGGAGGATGAGATGCGCTCCAGCTGACGTGCAATGCAAGTGACCGCGCGGGCGCCTCCATGATTAGTGTCTGTTATATTTGCTTCTCTTACTTATTTAAATCCAGGCAATTGGTTGATGAAAAATTGATTAAAATTAAGATACAATTTATAGAAAACGAAATTCACTTTAAAGAAAGGTTTTCTACTAAACAAAACTTAATGAAGTGGTCAAAATCATGTCTGACCCACTCCATATCCATCTCTCGATATAATGCATCCTATCTTACTCGTGCTGTTCACTTTTCATATTCAACATAGATGGAAAAAAATAACATTATAATATTTTAACAAATATGATACTAAATGAGATTATTTAATGGCTACAACAGTATAGTAAGCCTATAGACTTTTTTTTTAGAATAGAATTTTGCTGTGCACTTGCATATTAGTGTCAGCTGGGAAGGAAATATATACCAGACCTCTTGGAACTTTAATTGAATACATAGCGTTGGTAAAGCAAACTGAAATTACATCCCTACAAATTTATTAGGCCCTACTGAAAATAAATGTATCGAATTTAAGCAAAGTAGCCTAAATGTTAAGACTGTAAGCCCTTTGCTTTTTACGTAGCCTATAAAGGACTCGTATAGCCGACTTTGTGTTAATTTAATTTGTAAAGGATTTTTTTAACTCAAACATTAACACTGAAATAAATGAAACTAAATTATTGAACATTTTTTGGCACACCACGACGAGTGGCGCTATGCATTGTTCTAAAGCCAGGTTTTATTCTGGCATGTTGAATTAGTGTTCGACAAACGCGGCGGCGCGTTCATTTGAATGAAGAGCGTTTGAGCGAACACACACTGGAACGTTGGGCCATGTCGCAACGAGTGAATCATGGCCGAGTGGTTGAACTTACGTTATGATCATTTAGATGACACGGGTTCGAATCCCGAACTAACTTGGACTTCTGATATTTTTAAATTAGCCTATTAATGCATTTTATAGTCTATTGTTGATGCAGAGAGATTTGTCTAGTTCTAAAACATAGTTTTTTGCTTATAGCCTATTTACAAAATAAAATCACCATGCATTTCCATTTTACACTAAGGAACAAATATTATACAATGACTTTACTTCTGTAGCCTATAATAATTCCAATCGTAATTTCAAAAGCAGTTCTGTTTATATATATATATATATATATATATATATATATATATATATATACATATATAGCCTATGACGTTTAAACGACAAACAATAAAATCAGAACCAGTATTCTGTTGCGTTCATGGTTCCAGGCAGTAATGCATCCACGGCTTTTCAAAATGTCACAAAGCGAGATTGTTTTGAATGAAATATTGAAGTTTATAATTAAGTGTTTTGGCACACCACGACGAGTGGCAAACTCTTTGTTTTGTTTTGCAAACTCAGCTAGCCTGTGGGGGGTTTGGAGAAGGCAATAGTTGCTTAATCGTGGGGGTGCAGGACAGAGGTGTTAATGTTCCGTCTTTCATATGGAGAGTGTCGGAGCCAGCCTGATGAGCAGGCAAAGGCAACATTCTTTTAAGGATTAATTAATCTCAAAATCTCCAAAAGTCCATAGCCTATGTACAGTAGGCCCTATATCTTATTAAATTATATATTGTAGTGTTATTGATTGTATTTAAAGGTTTTCCACACACAATTTCAATTTAGCAGATACAGAGCTCTTTAATTCGCGACCCACCTCGTTTTATTGTAAGGTGAATTCAGCAAGGCATGTTGTATCTTTGAAGGAACAAAAGCTATTTGTTACAGTTTTTTCTTTCGTGATTTGTGTGGATGACACACAGCGACATATACAGTATTATCAGCTGTATTATTAATGCTTAATTTCGAGAAAGACTCGCCGCGCGCAGTGAGGGAGACCAAACTTCGTAAAAAATTATCCAGCGCGAGAGAGGCAAAGAAAAACGCCTGTTCTTAATTTATGTTGCTTTGAACTTTTTTCGTTTTGTACCGTTTTAATTTTTTAATTTAGCTGCAATTTCTTTGACAATAGAAATTTAAAATGTTGCAAGAATAAGATTCTGTGTTTCTTATTTTGCATCACAAAGGAATAAACTCTATCGATGCAACCCTGTTTAAATAAATAAACTGTCCCGACACTTTATTCATACCTTGAAATGTGCGATGGGTTTTCAAACTTAATTAATTTTCTTTTTCTTTTACATTTTCATTGTTTATTTTTTAATTGAAAGCAATACTGTATTGAAAGTATTTTTCTGATTTGTTCGATCTGTTTTGAAAAATGTCTTCCGTTGCTATGGCCGGGTATCACTGTCAGTCATCTCAATCTCGTGAATGATTCACACACACAAAAAAAATAATTTAGCAGATTAAAGACGAGCTTCATCATCTTCATTTTCTGGTGCAATCGGCTGACAGTCTTCCTCTTCCTTCATCAGATTCATCAGTGTCGTCTTTGCAGCGGCACAACTGGAATGTTGCAAATTTATGTTGTAATGTACAATTGATAATTAAACAAGATGATTGACTTTAATAAACAGATGCATATTTAAGCATCAAGAACGGAAAAACATAAACACTATCGGCTACACTGAGATTCGATCTCAGATCGTTGAAGCTCCGAGAGGCTATTGTTAATGCACTGATCACAGAGCTATGGTCTGAATAGCCTAGGTCTACTACTGTTTGTTCGGTATTTGAACCGATTTGAATTCGGCCACGAATTTGTTTTGTTTTATTTTGTTTTAAATGTAGGCCTATTTTTACATATTTTGCTTTCGTTAATGTTAACCAATTCTGTTGTAGCATAATAGGCCTATATTTTTTCCCTAAAAGTTTGTTTTATTCTCTGCCTTGTTTGTTTATATTTTTACATATTCAATCAGTCTCATTTTTGTTCAAATAATGAAAAAAGTTTTTTTATTTTTATTTTTATTTTTTATAAACAGATAGGAAACTTACCTTTTAAAATGCCGCAGTTGCTGCTGTTTTGCCCTGTCACTTGCGGCACCCGCTATAGCCTAGTCATTTCGCGAACGACTTTGAAATTCGACTGGTTTATTTTTGCTGCGGCAGTAATAGGCATTGTGGTTGATTATTTATTAAATAATTCAATTGATAATCATAACAACATGTAAGCCTGAATCTAACAAAGAATGCTTAAACCGACTAACATCGTTTAGTAACTGCAAGTCCTGAAAATGTTTTAATTTTATGTAAGTAAATGACAAGTAACCTATTGACATAGCCTTTCTAAATTATAGAAAAACTGGGCACACAATTTTAACGTGTCTACTTTGTTTAAATTTAATGAATTTGAATTCGTTTAACCACAATATTTATCTTGAATTTATCTGTGGCCTCTCAGCTCAGATTACTGCCGCGGCAGATTACGTCATAAAGAGAATAAACTGACACTTTTCAAAGTCTGTGATTACAGCGCCACTCAGCGGTAAAAGGCAGCAAATACACATCCCAATTTTGCCGCCGCGGGAACGGCGGCGGTAAAAGTCTCATTCTGGTTGTCCACCATCTGTATATAGCTCATTTTGCCCTTCATAAAAACTGTGAGGGGGGTGAATTATTTTATAACTCATCTGTTTAAATTATATTAAGCCTTAAAGTTCTGCATAATTAAGGGTGTGGCCGCTTGAGTGACAGGTGGATTGCCGCTAGACGTACTAGCCGTTTGTCTGCTGTCTGTTAGCGTCACGTCACCTCAGCTAATCCGCCTCGCTGCACATTTTCGTTTATACGGGAGTGACGCTGCCAAGATGGCGACGGCCGGCTCCGCCCACTTTAGGCTTCAGAAACGCTCTTCAGAAACACTACGGGTGACGTCACGCACACTACGCACATATGTTTTTACAGTCTATGGATTTCACACATATATCGATCTGAACTAAATCCACATTGAACAAACGTAAGCAGAATATCAGCACTATGGTCTTCTGTAGAGCTGCTTTACAATCTGAATTTGTCTCATATTTGATGAAGTTTGCATCATTGATTCTGTAATTTTCCTGTTTATTACTATGAAGCTGCTTTGAAACAATTCTCATTCTCAGAGACTCTTGGTCTCCATGTGCTGTACCTGAAGAAGTCGTTCTTGCGGAACTGCTCCCTGAAGGTGTATTGCGCCACATCGAACGAGGCACATCTCCTGCGTAGGTTGGCCACCTCGCTCGCCTGCAGCGGGGCCACGAGCTGCTTCACCCCCACAGCCTGCTTCTTCATGTTGGTCCACTTCTCTGGCAGCACCTGTCCATCAAACACACAGAGCAATGCCATGCTGAAAACACCAGCATATATGATGATAGCCACTAGCAGAGCATGTTAGCCACTAGTGTATTAAGGCCAGACGATACAGGCAAAAACAGTGTTTTTTAGGCATCTGTCAACTTTGAGATTGTGGGCTTTTTGGCTTTTCATAAAGTGTTTTTTTCAGACTAGTGTAAAGAAAACATCCAAAATGCACTTTTAACTGTATCTTTTAGGAGACTTTATCTATTTGCATCTGTAGATTTCACTTACAGTATATATCTTTAAATTCCTCCTACATTGAGCCATAAATCTCCGCTTCAGTAACACTGACATACACCAAACTTCACAGTGTTATTTTCCTGATTTTATACAACATTTTATTCCTAAATAAATGGTGAAAATGTATTTATTTTGGCTGTTGACAGTATTTTATGATTTGTGCACTAATAGAGACATCCAAAATCCCCTAAAACCTTTATAGACTCTAATATATCAAGAAAAATAAACAAGAATTTTGAACCTGACTTCATCCAATGTTCAGATTTTTGTTCTAAAAATGTATGCAATTTAGTGCATCTTTAATTAGATAACACCTCATTTGCATATTTAAACAACATTTCAGAAAGCTTGTAATACACTTTTTTTTTGCAATTATGAATGTAATCAATCAACTAGTGAAGTATGGTGATATCTATTAGTGTACCCTCCTCATCTGGGGGACATTCTTACATAGTTTTTAGAATTTTTCTTGAAAAAAGTTCTTTCTTAAGAAGCTTTTCCTGAATCCGGCCCGGACCCATCATGGAAATGCATGCTTGATTAAGCTGGCCTTTTCCACAGCAGTCCGAATAATACTTTCATTCAGTATATCTACCCACAGAACACCAGGTTATAGAACAGTTACTGCTAATAAAGTTTAAGATCGTCATTCTGAATCCTAGGAGGTCTGAGCCGCATTTAAGCAGTTTAATGTCTTTATCTATCAGCGTTCAGCTAAACGATCCCTCAGAGGCCACACTATCAATATCTGATGCAGACACTCACCTCTAGCTGCTTGTGAACTTCATCTGGGAGTTCTTGTTCATACGTCTTCAGCAGGTCGATGGTGTGTTGCAGAGGCTCGAACATCTCGTCTGTAGCGCTCTGCCGGTCTTTCAAGCCCATCAGGAAACCCATCATCTCCTTCAGGCCCTCATAGTCGCCCTCCTCCACTGTCTTCCCAAAACCAGCCTCAGTCACTCTGATGAACTCTTCCAGGTCAGACAGACTACAGATCACACGGCACACAGATTACAACAGGGATCGGACAGATATTGGAAAATTAAATTCAAGCACTACTTTTTTGGTTTTCAAAGACAACAATCAGAGATCTCACTTATCAAACGATATCTTAATTATCTTTCAAATTATAAAAAAGGTAAATATAGAAATAAAAACACTAATAAAACAAAATGGCACAAATAAAGTGCAGCAGATGCAATGACTGCGGTGACTTTAACTATTACAAGCTTGCTATGACAAAGATATCGCTTTCCATATTCAAACTGATTTTTTTCTCCCTTGAATATGTATATGTATATGTATATAGACCTGAAGAATGAAAGCTGTATAATATACTTGAATAATTTTTATGAGCAATATCACGCTCATAGCTCTGTGAAATGGCTCTATATCAACATCAGATGGGTGTGAAAAGATCAAATTGAACACTATTCTCTCAATAATTCAAGCACCTCTTCAGAAATACGGCTGTTTTCAGGGGTTTTCCAAGTCTTACATTTCAAAGCGTCGAATTCAAGCACTTTAAGCTCTTTAAGCACCTTGTACGAAATCAGGCAGAGCATTTTGCAGCTTCAGTTGCCTCTGATTAGCATACTACTCAGTGCTTTTACCTGTTAGTGACACGATCAATAAGATGCTGTTTGAACATCAAGCTCCACTTCTTGATGACGTTGAGCAGGGCAGCTTTAAAGGCTCGAGCGTCGACCCTCATCCAGCCCTCGAACACATGTATGGGCTGCAGTCGATACACCTCCTCGTACAGGCGCTCGTACGAGTCGACCTGCTGGCGGAAGCTCTCGAGCGGCGGAGGGGCTTCTGGGACCCCGTGCTCAGCGTGGGCCTCGATCTCCTCGCTCGTGAGGATGTGCCCGTACAGCAAGAACTGCTGCATGAACTCCGCTCGCTCGTCCACGTACAGGTAGGCGTAGCGCTCGAGGGTGTTGCGGTACTCAAGGCACTTTCCCATGATTTTCTCCACACGCTCCATGAGAGTTTGCCTCATTTCCGCCAGATCCCTCATGTCCTCCATATCATCCTGAAGGAACAAGACCACTGTGTCAATATATCCGATTGTAAACAACATAAATAATCGTCTGCTCTTGTTTTAATACACGTTTCTGGTTTCAGTTTGTTCTTTATAATCTTTTGAAGACCAGCATATAGGGGTCGTTCTCAGAACTCTAGCCAACGCTGTGGCAAGCTTCTCTCAAAGTTATGAACAAACATTCTTCCAGAAATGTTATAGAACGTTTGTTCAGAGTTATCCAGTCTTTAATAATGTTCTCTAAATGTTAGCACAAACACATAATTTAAAGATCATTCGTGGAACATTTTTCTGAAACGTTTTAGTTGGATGTTCGTCTAACGTTCAGGGCCCGGTTTCCCGATAACGCTCACTCTTAGCCTGCTAAGAAGACTCGAAAGATATATCTTACCAAATTTGTTTATTTTCCTAAGTGTGTTCCCCGAACTATACCTTAGGAAGCCGCTTAAGATATACCTTCTTACGTGCGACGTTACCCGGCGCTGTCCGTGGCAATGGTGCTGAATTGTTTGATATCGATGGCTCGAGAATCAATTATTCTCTCGTGCAGGGGCTGTTTATGTGAAAAAGCGGTCATCTTTATAAAAGAAGCACTTCAGAAATAGTTGAAATTTCAATTTATTATGATTATTGGATATTATAAAAAATAATTCAAACTATAATAGCCTATAAAAGCCTAGCCTACATATTTTAAAATTGTAACATATATTGCTGCCACAATAACCTTTTCAAAAATTTACATGCCGCCTTTTCTTTCCCATTTTTGTTCGCTGAGGTGGAGCTGTGATGAAATATTGTTCTTGTGTAAATACTTTCCAGCATTTCAGTAATAAAAGTTTACATCTTGCGTACGGTGCTCGGCAGTGATCAAAAAGGATTTAAACCGTGAATTTTGAATCTCTTGTAAACTCGGAGATGTGGATTCAGACGGCAATTAAATTACCACACGACCTGTTTGTCAAAAAAACAGAAGGTACTAATTTGGCCAGGGATTTTTACGCGGATTGGGTGAGAAAAACACTGATATTATGGATTCGGGCGGCACTAAAATCACCGACTTACCCCTGTAAATGTTTCAAATACCGGACGAGCCCATGAGAAACAATATTAGCGTCCGAATAGGACTTAACTGACAGTAGCCTATGCTTTCACTGGCCTTTAAAAGAGCGTTTTAATTCAATTAATAATATTGTATAATAATATAATTAAAAATCTAACAACAATCAGTGTAATGACAATTTTATTCTTTGCATGAAAACACTTGAATTAGCCTAATTTAATACTGTCTGGGTGTATTAAAACTTCAGAATTATATTCATATAGACCTGCAACAACGCTAAGAGAGAGCTACGAATGGTCCAGACCAACCTTACGAAAGTGTGACTTACAAAAGATATACTTAGCGTACGAACGTTTCGGGAACCATCCCATAAGGTTAAGAGAGAGGTTAAGGAATAGGTTAAGAACTACTTAGAGATAAGAACGCTTTGGGAAACCGGGCCCAGAACTGTCAGAGAACATTCACAAGAATAATATACAATGGAATGTTTCTGGACATTTTGAACATTTATAAAACATTCAGAAATAGCATTTTCATCACTTATTGAAAACTAACTTAACTTAATGGTGGCAAAACATTTTTTTATATATTTTTGTTTTCCGGGAATGACTTGATCTGCCTTTGAAATGACAAATGTTCAGCTGACCTCACAGACCCTTATTCCTTTTTCACACTTCCCCTCCAACCATGTCAAATGTATTAGACCCGTTTCACGATGACTTTAAAGAAGACAATGAAGGATCTTTGAGTTTCTTCACAGCTAAACCCAGATGAAGTGATCTGTTGGGCATCAGTACCTGATAGTGTGGGAAACCGATGTGCTCAGATAATCGTGGCACAAGCGTGGAGATCCTGAAGACGTCACTGATGAGGCTCTCCACCAGATGAGGGAAGCCGTCTGAAGCGTGAAACTCCAGGGACGGGCGGAACACGATCTCCGGAGCCTGCAGACACAGCTGGGCCTCGAAGAGCGGCTCCAGGCCAGCACTCTCGTCTGTATCGGGGGAATCGTGTGTTACGGTCTCAGTGAGGAATGGCAGGAACATCTTGGGAAACCCCTATGATTACTTTAGTAAGCACACCTGTGTTTTCCATGAAGAACTTGAGGGAGCTCTCAACAGCATCGAAGAAACCATCGATGAGCATTTCATCAATGTACTCCACATAACTCCTCCACTGGGCAGAGGACGGCTCTGCTTTAAACAGTGACAAATTGTCCTGAAACAAAAGAAAAACAAAAGAAATGTTGAATCGCTCCTTTAACATGCGTCATTTAGTCAGTTGTCATTAGACGGGATTCCCACTGGCTTTTGTCACAGCATACCTTCAGTAACTGATGGATCTTGGCTCCTGAGGCTCGGATGTGGTTGTACGTTCTCTCCAGATGCTCCGTCTTATCATCCAGGTTTAAGAGAGTATTTTTCTTCTCCTCCTTCCTTTCAAACACTGGCGTAGTCCAGCTCTTCATGATAGTCTGGATCTCCTCCACATTGTCCTTAGTCCTCTGCAGCCGTTGCTCCAAGTCATGTACCATCTCACGTTTGTCCTGGATGTATTCCCAGATTCCTAACACATTAGAAAAGTAGACTTTTTAGTTAGAGTATTCTAAATCAAAAGAGTGGATTATCATGTCATCATGACAATATGGACATTTGCAAAGATAATTTGTGGTGTGTTCATTAGCATTGTAAAGAGCAGCATGAACATTCTGCTAAACATCTGCTTTTGTCGGAAGAAGAAGAAAATCATATGGGTTTGGAACATGACAGTGAATTATTCCTTTAACAAAGTACAAAAAAAGCTTGATTTAGAGACCAGACTTAAACACAGGCTTTGTTTTTGAGCGTATATAAAAAATAAGAATACTTAATATAATAAACCTCAATCATAAAATAAAAACACAAACTGATCAAAGTTTTTTGATCAGAGCTCTATGTCATAAGGTAACACTACAATAAGGTTCATCAGTTAACATTAGTTTACTACCTTAGTTAGCATGAACTAATAATGAACAATACTTCTACAGCATTTATTAATCTTAGTTAATATTAATTTCAACATTTACTGATACATTATTAAAATCAAAGGTTGTATTAGTGAACATTAGTTACTGCACTGTGAACTAACATGAACAAACAACAAACAGCTGGATTATTATTAACTAACATTAACAAAGATTAATAAATACTGTAACAAATGTATTGCTCATGTTAGTTCATGTTAGTTAATGCATTAACTAATGTAAACTAATGAAGCTTATTGTAAAGTGTGACCATAATAAATGCTGTGAACAACAAAAAAGAGATTTATATTCTAAGAGATAAGAGATTTCCTATTAGCTGCCAGATATCACTGAGATAAGTGTGTTGCCTTCGTTTGGACTGAAGGAGGCTGAAGTTTAGGCAGATTCGGGTGTTCATGATGACGTCTGTAGATGGTCTGGATAGATCTGTACCTGGGCTTGTCCAGCAGAGGCTCTCCTCCGCTTCTTTGAGCTTGGCATCGATGTCTGTCAGCTGGCTCTGGATCAGTGGCATCTCCACCTCCAGCACGGTGCTCATCACTTTGTTGTACCAGCTGGTTGTGAGCTCCAGATTGGCCACATACTGCCACAGCAACTCCCTCTTGGAATAGATGTCATCAGCCATATCTGGGATGGCCTCAGCCTGTCTGGCCTTCAGGTACTTCACCTCCCGCAGAACCGACACCAGCTGCAGGACCAGATAACACTCACATTCAGCCCATGCAGAGCTATATTAACATGCTGAGCACACGCGTGTGTATAGAGACCTGCGGGCTGAAGTTGACGGAGATGAGTCTTGTGCGGTGCTCTCGGGATATCAGCGGCTTCTGGAGATTAAACTGTGACTCCTCGGCCACAGAGCTAGTCCAGGTGTCGTACAGCTTAGAGGAGTATCTGAAGAAAAAAGAAAAAATCAGCAAGACAATTACTGACATTTTTTTGATGTATGCCACAATTAAGGATTTCAATGAATAGTTGCTCTTCATACATCAAACGTTGGTGGTGCTTTATTCAAAAGTATTACAAGTAATTCATGCAACTTGTGTGCAATAAAGCTACACAAATCTGACTTTAAGCTGGTATTTCTTCCTCCACAGGATCTCTCAAATCTCAGATGTCAAGCATTGCACAACATTTCTGAAGACGGCATTTTTGCATCAAATACAATCGCAAATCAGATTTTCCATCTGCGTTGGAGGGAAATATAATCAGTAAATAATGGCATGAACTTACTGTAAGGATGTTTAGAGGACTCTGAATATAAAGCCACTTTTATATGCATTGTTTTCCTTGCTGGAGCTTGACAGTATAAATCAGTATAAACCTTCGCTGTCTGGAAAAGAGCAGCTCGGACATTTTCTCAAACATCTTCTTTTGGCTGAGTCAATTATTAGATAATGCTGTAGAGGTATATTATTCAAAGGACCGTCGAGGAATTGGGAATGGGATAGGCCAGGTTTAATCCTGGATCCCTGTGAACACAACAGGCAAATTCTTAAGTATTCAAATCTCAATCTTGCACATATTATGTGCAGATTACAGTCCTCCAGCAGAAAGTCCTTATGTAAGTAGGATTGCATGTGCGTGAGAATGATTGAACTGCTGGTTCTGACCAAAGCTCAGCATTCATCACTCGGCTCCCTGTACTGTTACGGTAATCTCTTTATAGGCCTGTTGTGAGAGACTGTACACTCTGGCCTTTATTGGATCTCTGTGCGCTTGGTGTGGTGTTGTGGTCTTGTTACAGCTGCAGAGCTGCGGTCCACCAAATCAAATATCTTTTTGCTTCACACAAGTCATACATCTCACTGACAAGATATTATGACAAGAGATACCAATAACATCTCTGGCTAAATTGTGTTTCCGCAACACCAGTGATTCCCATCATCTAACGAGGGGGCTTAATTCTGACTGGAGAGAACACAGATCTGGCTCCTTGGGAAATGCATAATTAGTTTATCATATGAAGGGAAACTGCATGCAAAACACACACATGAACACAAGTCCTTGGTTACACATAAAAGCGCTCTTGTGACACTCTGTGGGCAGTCGCGTGCGTTCCTGCGTTAGCTACGCTATACAAAACCATTGTTCATGCTGTGCTATGGAAGCATTGCACATAATTGGAGAAAATGAGACCCTGAAGTAATAATCTACAGACACTAGCGCCTTAAATGAGCAAATAAATCATGTTTATTTGTTTATTCCATGTAGAGCCTGAAGGTCCCTCAGCAATACCACCCATATCTTCTACTTACACCCTGATGCTCACGCTTGCAGCAGAGAATATACAGGTCCTTCAATAAAAAGGCCCATTTATTTTAACAAAGGTGGATCATAGTGGTCTATATATTGGATAAATAAAAATTGTTCATCTGGGTTTAGAGTATAAACTGGGACACACAATGGAAATAAACAAGATTAGTAACAGGGATTTAAGATACTAGGGATTTAATTGGACAAATACATTTGTAATTGTTTTAATGTGGCATTTGTATAATTAAAAGGAATAATAGTAGTCTCTTATTGGCCTGTTTAGCTGAGCCTTCCATAGAACAAACAAAACAATCCCTAAAAATGAATAAAAGACACATTATGAGGCCAATTATTATGAGAGGATATTTTGGGGATATTTAATTAGATTTTATCAATCAATAAATTCCACTAGAAACAAACCTTGTTGTATTATTTTAATTTAATACTGTGAAGCTGCTTTGATACAATCTGTATTGTGAAAAGCGCTATACAAATATACTTGACTTGACTTGACTTGACCAATTCTCAAAGCACAGACACCAACAAACAAGTTGGCCATTGGGTTTAGAATTTTATGAAAAATAACTGTTGTTATAGTGAAATAAAATGACTCATTCAGTGATACTGATATAATGACGGGCACTCTCACTGGGGATCGTGGTCATGTCACCCACCCTATGATCTGTGTGTGTCTTGTTAGCCTGTTAGCCCCCTGTGTGCACATATAGCCCTTGTGTATATTATATAAACTGACCGTTTGAATTCCTGCATCAGCTCATCGTATTTCTCGATCACCCCCTTTCCCTCCACAGACTCCAGACACCTATCATAACACAAACAAAGATGTTTAATGAAGAAAACAAACTGTTGGGCGATTCCCAATCAAGCCTTCTCAAAAAAACACAAAGCATAAGATATTTACGGGTAGTTGATGAATCTGAAGTTATTGTAAGGGCTTTGTATGCGTTCCTGCAATTGTTGGACAAATCTCAGTCCTCCAGAAACCACAGGCATGTTCTTGAAGACAGGAGAGTAACCTGGAAGACCAATAACAGTTAAAAACACAAGATGAGATAATAGCAAACACCCCAGTGATGTTACGTGTCGATAATGAAGATGAAGACCGAACCCTGGGTTTCCTCTTTCTGCATCTGATTCTGGAAGATCATCTTGCAACATTTCAGTTCCTCCTCAAACATTGTGATCAGCCGGGGATATCTAGTCTGAGCATCGGCTGCTATCAGGGGTCGTTCCAACAGTCTGCCGAACATCAACAAAACCTGCCAAGCAGAGACTCTATGAAGCTGGGTTGTCATTTTTGTATTGAAAAAACAAACACAAATGCTTTCCACCAGAGACATACTTTTTATTGTTATGGTTCACGGCACTATCAACTGCAAAAATCAGATATGCTAGTAATGAAAACATGTTCCAGGGTGGAATATTCTGCTCGTTGCGAGTACAACTCAGAAATAAAAAAGCCCCTAAAGTGTGTTTTCTTCTCCTGCAGGGTTTGAGCTCTGTTAAAGATCTCGAGTCTGTGGAGATTTGTGTGCATTCCAGTCCTAAAACACAGGCTGCGTTCCTGATCGGGACTTGATAATGTGCAGGTGTCTATAACTCATTAAAGACAGAGCAAGGCTCTGAAACTGTCTGTGTAATGTCCCAGGGAGCATGAGTGCAGCTCCACAACAAAACACGCTTTCGCAACATTACTGTATTTTTACACTAGCAGAAAGTGTTGCCCACCTTGAAAGCGTCATCCAGTCCAGACGCATTATCAAAAGCACAACCAAAGATGGCACCCAGCTGCTGGTCAGAGCTGTCCACGGCGAGCTGGAGCTTCATTAGAGCTGCTTCAAACTCCTGCAGACAAGCACTCTTTAATCAAGGAACGCCAACCTGTCATCTGTGCGTTTGTTGCGTGTTGTTGCAGAAGTTGCCCACTTACCAAATCACAAACATCAAAGCAGTCGTACGGCGTCTCTGAGAAAGTCTTGTATTTCTCCAAGAAGGACTGATGTAAGTGCTGGACTTTACGGCAGAGAGACTTTCCTTGAATCCCTCCAAACTCGACCTTCTCCAGCTTCATCATGTCAACTACCGTCAGCAGGAGAGTCTAGACAGTGGAAATGAAAAAGAAAACAGACAACTTTGTTTTCATATAATATCACTTTTCCCCCCACATAATTCCATATAGCTTAGTTACCCAGAACGCCTGTATCATTTCAGGATTAGGGCCCAAGCATACGCTATGCACAACTGCACATACAGTCAGACCTACATCTATTCAGACACCTTTAACATTCCTCACATGATCACAGTTAATTCGCTATAGTTTAGAAAATGGTAATAAAATATGACAAGAACTTTTGTTTTGTCCGTCCTTCTGTTAGACTGTCTCACACATGAAGTATGTTGAATATCTGTCAGCTGTTAAATTTAACTACACAATTAGATAATACCAAAAAGGTCGCATTAGCAATTAAATAAAAAACACTTCAGAAAACATGATCAGGTCAAAGTGTCTGAAAAGTGTTTGGGTATAAATGTCACAGTTTACTTTATTCTGCTCTGAGCTATAGTGTCCTGCACACACTAGTAAACAAAATACATCAAAAATGAAATCTGGTGTCTGAATAATGTCTGGTTGGCCTGTATGTGAACATGCAAGTACATGAAAAGTGTCTCTGCTTACTTCGATTGCTCTCAGTCTCTTCATGAAGTGCTCCAGCCCAACAAACACCAGGAGTGGGGAGAAATCCCACGGCAGAACCGTGTTCTCGGGCCTCTGGTACTGACTCAGGTTGGCCCGTCGGTCCTCGTATGTGTTCCTGAAGTACGTCAGCACATCTACAGCCGTCTGCACTCGCTGGAGGCTCTCCTGCACGTCTCCTTTCAGGATGTCTTCTGGGTTCAGGAAACTCCGGGCCTGACGAGTAAGTGAAGCGCTCACACTTACAGTAACGTCCCATTAGTTCACGCACCAACTAAAATTAACTAACAATGAGCAATACATTGTATTCTACATAATACATCTTTGTTAACATTGGTTATAAAAACACAGCTGTTCATTTTAGCTCAGTGGCCAGCTGCATAACCTTAGCCACTATGTGTTAAGAACTAGTTTGACTAATTAGCAGTTTGCCAAGGAGTAATCAGTCTTATTCTTCAGTTTAAATTAGACTAATCAAAGGTTTTAAGTAACTGACTTATGAAAGTTATGACCATACTTAAAGAAAAAAATAGATGACTAACTTGTAAGACTAGTCAAAGTGTTTTATGCAACTGGCGGCTGCTCTATTAAATAATATTAAGGTATATTAATATTAGTAATTGTTGAAGTGACCTACTGTAAGATTAATGCTTGAGAAATATTTTTCATAGTTTGTTCTCGTTAACTATTAATATAACATTTAATTGTTATACACAAATAAGCAAAGAAGCTGTCACTGCGACGGAACCCTTTCAAAGGGTACTAACATGTACTGCACCATCTAGGGTGTTTCTGTAGGGTGTAATATGGGTAAATAAGGTACAGGTGTACCACCCCAGTGACACTGGTGTACCTTTAAATGAAGCGTTTCTAGGTTAGAATACCTGCTGGATGAGGAGGTTGCCGATCTCCTGAAGAAGCACGATGAGTCTGGCCGGTTTGTTGTAGTATTTGGAGTTGGCCCAGATCAGACACACTGTGTGCATGAGGCCAGCGATCTTCTCCTTCACCTCACTGAAGTCTGCACTCTCCAGATCTTCCAAACCATTCTCCATCGGCTTGAGGAAGGCACTGATGTTCTCCGCCTCATTTAGAGCTTTATAAAATTATTATTATAGAATTGATAAAATTCATAGCTTTCATACAATTAAAGATAACATATTATGCCCTTTTTCTACTCTACTAGAGCAGGTTTGTCCCAACGCTCTGTTTACTTCGTTTCTGAACTCCTGAAACGCCTCCATTGTTTCTTGAGTTTCTCCTGGGAACGAACACGTCACAATATTCCTCATTATAATAATTCATACGCAGAATAAAGGGGCGGGGCCTGGTTGAGTTAGTTAGTAGTGTGTTAAACTGGCGGTTATGGTAAGGGGCGGGGCATTTCACAAACACACTCGAAGCGCTCGACCAATCACAACACACTGCTCCAGCCGACCAATCAGAGCACAGTATGCTTTTCAGGAGGAGGGGCTTCATAGAGACAGGAAGTTAACAGAGCGTTACTGACAGACTGGGAAGAGAGACAGATGAACATGGTAAAAAGCATCTTTAATGCGTCACGTTTAAAGGCAAAACTGATGTTTGTGCACAACACCGCACCTTCCACAACATCCCGGAGCATTTTTGCAAAAGCAGGATAATAACTGCTGTCGATGGCACACAGATGCTCCGCCAGCGTGGCCACTTTAGGTGCCTGGAGTTGACAGTGAATGCCCTCGAGGTCAGCAAGCCTGCAACACAACATCAAGTGGACAAACACGGTTGAAGAGCTTTTCCAGGCCACATCAGAGACTGAACTCCCCGTGCCGGAGTCACACTCACCTGGTCTTCCAGAAGCTCAGCTCTGCATGAGGAGTCGGGTTCGTGCCCTCCAGCAACAGCTCGGAGGAGTCCTTCTTCAGGACCTTGTACACTTGATTCGTCCAATCAACCACAACCGTCTCCATGGAGTAAATGAGGCTTCTATCCACGTGATGCAAACTGCAAACATATTACCAAACGAAGATGCAAATTAAATATTTCAGACAAAAAAAAAGTATGTTTATTAAAACCCCAGTTTGTTGAGAAGCCACCTCTTATCTCCTTCATGAGGAACTTGCTCGAGCTTCTCCAGTCCTGGAGGCAAAGGAAGGAACGTTTTGCCTTTGACTTTTCCAATCATGACAAACACCTTGTTTTTAAGATCGTGGGCTTGGCGCATGAGGTCCTGAGAGACAACCTGAGGAATGTCCCGGTTGTTCCTCAAATTGGACAGATAGGGTTCCACAAGCTAAAATGAAGAAAATTAAACAATTAGACAAAGGAATTGTATGCTGTGACAGTGTTTGTGGAGACTTTCAGCTACAGCTAGTGATACACCCAGATCTTAACCCTTAATCACTCCTCAAGTAGGGTATACGGTTTGTATCCTTGGGGTCCGATAGACCCCAAACTTTTACAGAGCGATTGCATAACGAAAATATACATTTTTTACATGGCTATATATCTATTTTTTTTATTTACTTCTCAACTATACATTAATGCTGTGTTTTTGTGGATATTTGGTCTTTTTGTACCTATTTACTGCACAATTACTTAAAGCTGCCGTCGGCAACATTTTTTTTATCAAATTCAGTGAAATTGACACTATAATCCGACAGAACAACATAAATAAGTTGGTTTTAGAAAAAAACCCGAGCTTCTAACTCCACCTGGAGCATGTTATTTGTTTTGCAAAAACCCACCGCTCCCGTCTCATCGGGTCCAATCAGCGCAGGGGGGGGGGGGGGGGGGTGAGATCTGACTGTCAATCACAGGTCGTGCACACACGTCAGATTCCCTCTCCCTCGCGCAGATGCACACGACACGCCTGAAGTTCGCCTGAAGATTGTACGAAGCGTGATGGCGGAGAGAAAATCTACTAACAAGCTTCCAATTCCTCGGTTATTGCTATCTATGGATAGATTAGCCAGGGCAGCCTACCTCCGAGTCCATGGTGTTGATCAATGCTGAAGAGACGCGCGTTCACAGAAAATCAGGTACACACGCACTGACGATGGGCGGGTGCTCGTTGGTAGTGGGGGAGGGGCATGAGAGTTGTAAACATTCAAAATTTTGGCTAAGTCGACTCAATCTGCCAGACTTGCCGACTGCAGCTTTAACTACGCCATAAATTGGCTTATGAAAAATTATTTTTTTATGAAAAAATCACTATAATCACAATAATGATCTTAATTAAATCTAAATGGTTTTTGGACATTGCTCTATGTGTTAGGGATAGAATACTGCCATCTGCAGGTTTGTGGAAAAATGTTAGGAATTATAGTTAAAGAAAGAAAGTGCAATGACCACATATATCCAATAGAGGTCAATAGGGACTCATTTTATTTTCACTTAATTTTTCTTGATGCTTCAACTTCTCCTCACAACTTTATGATATATATATTTAATTGGTATCTTTTTAAAGCTTAGAATCTCAGCTTTTTAATACATCCAAGCACTTTGATTAACTCTTAACGAGTGCTGAGTAGTCCCTCTAAACCGGAGTGTACCGCCCGCAGGCGCCACCTAGCTGCGGAAAAAATCATAATCATATTTTTCAAAACTACTGCCTTGATTAACACAAAATAGGTGTCATTTGAAAGCTTAGAGTCTGAAGTTTACAATGAATGTAGCCAATTTGATGAACTCCTAAGTGGTGCAGAGTTATTTGCTGATAAATAGAATTTTTCTTTCCAAATCTTTAAAATATGTTTTTGTACTATGTACTGCAATGTGTCAAAAACATCATACAGCTCATGAAACATTCACAGATCGTTGTAAATGGCACATCATTTTATACCGCATATTATTACAATTAAAATCAGCCCAAAATGAACATAATCTATTGTGTTGATCATAAGATATTCCTCATGGAGGAACCATTTTAAAAATGCCCATTAGGGGGCGTCAAAGACTGAAAATGCTATCTTGGCTCCAAATACTGTAACTTTTGATAACTTTATGCAATCACCACAAAATTTGATCCAGATGCAGCTCACATGTAGAGGGACTTCACCAAAAAATATTCTTATTTCCTTCCTGAGTTATTCCATGTCAAATAAGAAAGATATGCAAATTCAAAATTAAAATGCTATATATTTTTTGTCTTTTATCAGCAGTTTTCCGGCATGAGAATGCCCAAATTTAATGTAATTTATATTTTCTAAAAATGTGAAAAGTTTTCAATCAAACGATGCCTATCTTTTGACTGTCGTTGCTATAGTTTTGGAGTTATTAGTTATTAGTCTTTAGTTCACTTTCAAGGGAACTCGAGCTGCGTCGAGACGCGGTGGGAACGCTCTGCGTGATTGCGTCGTGAAGCACGTGTATAATCAGTCCAATGGAAAGACGAGACGTCATAGGCGGGTGACGTCATCGACCAGGAAGCTATAAAGCACCCCTGAGACAGACCGCGACAGCTTCTGTGCCTTCAGCAAGCGGATCTGTGTATTCTGTCCTTGTCATATTTATTGTTGTCTGTCAAGTTGCAATATATATATATATATATATATATATTATGGCAAAAGAGAGCAAGCAAGCGTTGTGTTGTTCCCTGCCCACGTTATATCACGGGTGGGGACACACACTTAAGCTTTGTGTTGCTTGTTTGGGAGTGGAGCATGTCAACAGTCAGTTCTCGAGGGGGCTGACTGTGAGCATTGCGAGAAGCTGTTCGTGAGGACGCTCCGCTCCCGCCGGCCGTTCTTCGAGGAGGACGGTTCGGTGCGCGCGCCTTGGGTCCCGCTGCTGCCGAGGCACGGCGTCGACGCGCATCTTGGGGATCGCAAATGGTTCTAACAAACACCTGTTAGATCCAGTGCCTTATCTCGGGCGGTTTCTCCTCCCCGGGATGAGGCACTCATGCTGCGATTTCCAGTTCCGAGGAATTGGCATCGTTAATGTTTGTTTAGAAAAAATATCAAAATAAGGCAGATGTTTATGAGTTTTCAATAAATAAATAAATAAGTCAGCTCATAACTCTGTTGAATAAAGAGGAGCTTATAAAAGGAGGTTTTATCTAGTGCTGTTGCTAAGTTAAATATTACTGGCCAGCCGAACATATATGAGAGTGAAAATATAAGGAAATCTTTATATCTCAGCCTCCTCGTCGGGGAGTGCCGTTTTTTCCCTATCTCCACACTGAGGTGTCGAGATCGTGGAATAAACCGGTTTCTGTTTATGTGTTTTATTCCTAAACTTCTACTATAGTAATGTTATGGGTATTAAGTATCATGGTATGACAGTGCCTCGGGTTAAAGAGACGCTTGTGAGCTATCTCTCTCCCGTGTTGGCGTCATCATAACCCCGACGTTACCCAACAGCCATCATAAATAATAGATAAATATTATTAGGCAGCACTGGTAGGTAAAGTATATAAGGACATGGAAGAATGTGAGGATGTAACAGCACTGACGCTATTCGAGAATTGCGTTGCGCAACAGATAAACTATACCGGGGAGGGACGGTTTCGAGAAATCGTTTCTCCTCAGCATCCTCTGGGTGGCGACTCTCTGAGGAGGGTCACAGCGCTGCCAGTTCGGTTGTTTCCTGCTGGTGGCCACGGAGTGATATATTTATATATATATATATATATATATATATATATATAGTTTTTCTGATGTAAAGAAAAATTAAGATAAAATATGTCTGTTCTTCTGGACGCTCCGCTTAAAAAAAACCCCGAAGAAATAAACTCTTCAGCAGCGTTCCAGAGGTTTCTTCCTCACCGATCTAATGTTCCTGAGACTGCTGGGCGGGAGCAGTCTCAGCATACTTAAGCTCCTCGCAGCATAGAGTGCGGCAAAACAGAGATTCGCCATTCGGGCTCATCCACAATCGAGGGGGACCTGGGTGGCGGTTGCAGTCTAGCCAGTTAGAGATATGCAAGATCTGAGGACTGTTTTATCTCTAAAATAGCTTGGAAGAAGAAGCCCTGACGCCGAGGCTGCAGGCTTCTGAGGGTGGTCCCCTCCGGGGTAGGGACGGTTTTGAGAAATCGTTTCTCCTCGGCGCCCTCTGGGGTGCGACTCTCTGAGGAGGGTCGCAACGCTGCCAGTTCGGTTTTCCTGCCAGTTCGCCGTTTCAGGACACCGAGGTGTCAGCGTCCCCAAACGATCCTCCGAGGAGGGACGTAGAGCAGTCAGTTTGGTTTCCCTGCCGGTTCGCCGTTTCAGGGCACTGAGGTGCCTGCTTTTTCCAACGATCCTCCGAGGAGGGTCGTAGGAACAAAGCTAGTTAGAGGTAGGCAAGATCTGAGGACTGTCGTTATCTCTAATAAAACTTAGACAAGAAGTCCTGACGCTGAGGCTATCAGGCTTCTGAAGGTTCCTCCGGGGCAGGGACTTTTTTGAGAAATCGTTTCTCCTCGGCACCCTCTGGGGTGCGACTCTCTGAGGAGGGTCGCAGCGCTGCCAGCTCGGTTGTTCCCTGCCGGTTCTCCGTTCAGGGCACCGAGGTGTCAGCGTCCCCATATGATCCTCCGAGGAGGGGCGTAGAACGGTCAGTTCGGTTGTTCCCTGCCGGTTCGCCGCTTCAGGGCACCAAAGTGACTGTTCAACCAAATCCAGAGGCCAGTCTCGAGAGACTGGTTTCCCTAGTAGAATTTCTGGCAGTGTGGAAACTACTGCCACATATTTCTCAGTGGGTCCTGCACACTATAGAAAAGGGTTTCAGAATTCAGTTCGGTTCTCGTCCGCCCAGATTTCTAGAGGTCCTCCCCACAGTGGTGGACCCCGAGCAGGCTCTGGTTATGGAGCAGGAAGTACTGACACTTCTGCAAAAGGAGCTATAGAAGGGGTTCCTCCTCCCAGTAGACAGTCAGGGTTTTACAGCCGTTACTTCATTGTTCCAAAGAGGATGAGGGGTTGCGTCCTATTCTAGACCTGCGTCAATTAAACAGCAGGTTTCAGAATCTCAAGTTCAAAGTATGCTTACGCTAAAATGATTGTGTCACAGATTCAGTCCGAGGACTGGTTTGTCACAATAGACTTGAAGGACGCTTACTATCCATCCTCATCACAGGAGGTTCCTGAGGTTTGCTTTCGGGGGCGAAGCATACCAGTATCGGGTTCTTCCATTCGGCCTTTTTTATCACCCTGCACCTTTACAATATGCGTGGATGCAGCTCTGGCTCCTCTGAGACTCCAGGGCATTCGCGTATTATACTTTATCGACGATTGGTTGATCTTAGCTCAATCTGAGCAGATGGCAGTTCGGCATCGAGATGTCGTTCTGTCTCATTTAAAGATGTTGGGGTTGCGGCTTCGCCGTAGATGGGGTAAAACTAGGCCAGTCACTCACTGTGGAACAGTTTCAGACTGTTGGGTCTCATGGCAGCTGCGTCCAACGTAATTACTTTTGGCCTTCTGTATGTGAGACCCCTGCAGTGGTGGCTCAGGACAAAGGGGTTTTCTCCGAGGGGAAATCCGTTTTCGCATGATCAAGGTCACACGGCTATGCCTACGTGCCTCGGTCATGTGAAAGAACCTTGGTTCCTCGCCCAGGCCCAGTGTTGGGGGCTTTTTGTCGACGCATAATGCTATCGACGGATACTTCCCTCACAAGTGGGGGGTGATCATGAGTGGTCGCTCGGCGAAGGGTCTTTGGCAGGACCATCTTCCTTTTTGGCACATAATTGGCTAGAAGTGATGGTGGTATTCCGAGAATCTCAATACTTCCTGTCAGACCCGAGAGGTCACCATGTGCTTGTCCTTCCGGACAACACACTGATGGTTTCGTATATCAGAGCAGATATCCTTTCCACTCCAGGGACTAGGGTGCTTGTTTCCTAGTGTGCGCATGGTCTTCATACAGAACAGGCATTTGTCATATGGCGTAGTGGGTATAGGGTTCCCACCGCGTCTCGACGCAGCTCGAGTTCCCTTGAAAGGGAACGTCTCAGGTTACGTATGTAACCCTGGTTCCGAGAGGGAACGAGACGCTGCGTCGCCTTGCCATACTCCCTGCATGCCTGTGATCGACTTGCTTCGGCTTTCAGAAGCTGTCGCAGTCTGTCTCAGGGGTGCTTTATAGCTTCCTGGTCAATGACGTCACCCGCCTATGACGTCTCGTCTTTCCATTGGACTGATTATACACGTGCTTCACGACGCAATCACACAGGGCGTTCCCACCACGTCTCGACGCAGCGTCTCATTCCCTCTCAGGGAACCAGGGTTACATACGTAACCTGAGACGTTTTGTGTGTGTCACTCAGAAAAAAACAACTCTAAAAATGCTCTCTGTTGCAGTCACACACATGTGTGTGTGTGTGTGTGTGTGTGTGTGTGTGTGTATGAGATAGAAAGTTTGTTCCACTTTGTCTTTATGCTCTAGGACCAGACCTTGGTTTATATGTAGAAATTTTCATATTTATACTGGATTTATTTTTAAAAAATTGACAAACAAAATTAAAAAAGTCATTTTCAGTGTGGGGTCTATCTGACCCCAAGGTAAAAACATTTTTACACACCTTTAGAACAACCGAATCAAGCCCAGATTTTTTGTGCTTGTTTAGATAGATTATTTAGGAAAATTCACAGAGTTTCATGCCCCTGAGATGAAGGTAACACTTTTTAAAAATGAAGGAAAAGTCCAGTGGACCCCAAGGAGTGATTAAGGGTTAAAGGAGGCCCTCACTTCAGAATTAAAATCTCCTGATAGTGTTCTCTCCTCCTCGTCATCCAAGATGTTCATGTCTTTCTTTCTTCAGTGGAAAAGAAATGAAGGTTTTTGAGGAAAACACTCCAGGATGTTCCTCCATATAGTGACTTCAATGGGGTCCAACGGGTCGAAGGTCCAAATTGCAGTTTTTTACGCTCCAGCCGAGGAATAAGAGTCTGATCTAGACAAACAACTGGTCATTTTCTAAACAAAAAATAAACATTTATATACTTTTAACCACAAATGCTGGTCTTGCTCTAGCTGTGATGAGACACACTTTACATAATCAGGTTGAAATGTCCGCTGGTTTGTCTAGATGAGACTCTTATTCCTCGGCTGGATCGAGACTTTGAAGCTGCACTGAAACTCACATCTGGACCTTCGACCCGTTGGACCCCATTGAAGTCACTATATGGAGGAACAATCCTGGAGTGTTTTCCTCAAAAACCTTCATTTCTTTTCCACTGAAGAAAGAAAGACATGAACATCTTGGATGACGTGGAGGAGAATACACTATCAGGAGATTTTAATTCTGAAGTGAACGACTCCTTTAACCCAGCAGCCTTTACTATAACCCAGTTTATGGTGCAGAGTATATAATTACACAATGAGGCAGAAGAGGGTTAGTCATGCTGTGAGTGTTAGGAACGGCACACAGACTGATGTGATTATCAGTGATTAGCCTATTGTCTCGTCACCTGACCCAGTGTTGGCATTAATGAAGCGGCTCCTGCTATAGTGACGAGCTGAGACGCTTCTCTCGGGTCAAGGGTCACGGCTCATTGCTGGGGAACAGCTCTGGGGTTTTGTTGTCCTACACTACATGAGTAAGCCATGAACAATGGAAGTCGTGCAGGTCTCTTCATTACCACATAAGGACGACTCACTCTACAACAGCACATTAGCACAGGGAGCGCTCTCAGAACTAACGCTAACGTTCTGTCAATGTTCTCTCAAAGTTAGGAACAAACGTTCTTCCAGTAAAATTATTAATTCGTTCAAAGTTATCTGGTCTTTAATAGTAATGTTCTCAAAAACATTTTTTTCCTGAAACATTGAGGATTTCTTTTTAAGTGAACGTTCGGATAACATTCAGAAGTGACGTTCCCATTACGTTTCCAAGATGATAATGAGATGTTAGTTTAACCAACAGAAAACTATTTAAAAACATTTTAAAAATGTACGTTCTGTACGTTCAGAAAACATTTAGAAATAACATTGTCATAACATAATGTTAGCGAAACATTTTTATAACACATTTGTTAGCTGGGCGGTTTCATGTGCTAACCTTGGCCTACCTCTCAGTAATAAAGTTATGTAAAATGTCCAGCCTGTAGATCTTCATCATTATGAGCAGGTGTTTGAGGGCAGAGAAGTGCAAAACAAAACAACATCGCAGAAAAAGTAAATCTGAAAGCACTAAATGAATTCCCTCCCTAATGTTATGTGATATTAAAAATGCAATTTTAAAGTTAAAAGTAATTTAAATGTAATTGCCAATTTCGTTTCAATCAATTGTAGTCGAATATATAAGTTCTTTGTTCTGAATTATCCTACAACTTACTCTACTGGTTAAATGAACTAAAAACGGTGCAAACTAATATGTGAACCGATTCTTTCGGACAGTTCTGCGGACTCTTTGACCTGGTGATTCTTTGATAAGAAGAACCGACTCAAAGGAATCGTTCGGTTGCCAACAGACAGCACAGGGAAAACACGAACGGATTGCTGAAATATTGCCACAGAAAATAAAACTCATTAATTAATAAAACAGCTGTTATTTTAAAGTCGTCATTAAATCAAATGTGACATTATTTACTACTTTGTTAGCGTCATTACTAGTCTTGTGGTGAACAATTAACCAGTGCAAGTTAATACACAGAAAAAATGTGTTTGTCCTAGTAATCATTAATCAAAATCATTTTTCCCTGTTGTGCTATTTTTCCATGACGTAAGTTATTAATCTCAGTGAGAAAGCACGACGTTTGCCTGTCGTGATTACAGCCGGTGTCGTGTGCTGCCCCCTAGCGGAGGCGCCCGCTCACACTCCCGTTCACAAGACGACGGAAAACGCAATAAAGTTGGGAAATACCCGGTATTATCCGTGACAAACCATAATCTGTCAAGACAAAAAACAGAAATCAACTGTGTGGATGAAGATTGTTGATGATTTTAGGATTCTCAGGTGAGATTCTCAATTGATTCAGTTGTATGAACGCCCTGGGGTAAAATGTTCAGACTGCTGACTCAACGAGTGTTTTACCGTAATTGTACAGTATCATCATAATCATAACACAGTGCCGACATTTTATTAATTTCATACTGCAAACGTCACGTGACACGTTTAGGAAACGAGGCTTCTTTACCTCATAACTGCTTAGAAACGTCTCGAAACAGTGAATCATTTTGCGAAGTAATTGGTTCAATTGATTCAACTTTGGAAAGCTTCGGTTCTCCTATCACTACTTAACGGCTCAGTATTTTGACTGAATAATACAGTTTATTTCTCGCAAAAAACCTTATAGTAACTGTTATTGCCTCCCAAACACTTTCTATATATGGCGTGCGTCTCATCATTGTACCATAATGTGATACTTTTATATATGTTTGTACGGTTTGAGTCTGGTCGCCATTCTAATGCCGGAGCGCGTGCAGGACATGTTTCAAAATATCTCCTTTTGTGGTCCGAAAAGAAAGAAGGACACGAGGCATTGGAACAACAACACCAGGGTGAGTAGAAGATGATTTAATTTCCATCTCTTCAATGTTCTTTCACTTATAAATGCGTCACAACACTGAAGCAAAGTCGGTTGTAATTTGCAAATGTCTTTTAAAACGATTTCAACTCGGTACATAAAACTTAAGTTAGTTAACTTAATAGCTTTGCAGTTTGTATCAAACACTGTATTTGATAGCTAAAAATGCTCACATTAGTTGCATTTATAAATGAATTTATGTAACTGTTAACTCACAAACCCGGCTTTTACAATCATTTTGAAAATCTGATTAAGTGATTCATTTACAAAGAACCGATTCAAAAGAATGATTCATTAGCCAATCGGGCAGCGCGAACTCGACTCACCTTTTCCAAAAGCACCGAGAACTCCTCCAAAGGAGAATGAGACATACTTCCCCAAGTTAAATGTGTTTTCATGGTATTGACGGACAGCGCTGTTTTGCTATGTTTCACAAAATACACAGATTTGCTTTTCCCGCGTCCCGAGAATCCGAGTTTTGGGATAAGCTGTCCGGAGGAGCCGAGGGACACGACGAGAGTCGTCTCGTCAGCTTTATCTAAAAAGTCCTGAATGACCTCTCGTTGTTCTTCTACGGCAAGACATTTTTGCCAGCGTTCAGACTTTAGATTAAACGCTTTTAATACACAGTTTTCAAAATATCCATATCTTTCGTCCACTTTTGACTGCTCGTTGTTTTCCATTTTGCCGACTGAACTGAACTGACTGGATAAACCGCTGTCTCCATAGCAACCCAGTGTTTACATGATGGGTCAGCCTGCTGTTGCTATGCCAAAGACAAACCGTCGGTTTATACATTTAAATATATCATTGTAAACACACGGACCTTCATCTCTGACTGATGACGCGTTTTTAACGGTCATAAGCGTCGTATTTTTTTAAAATAAATTTACATTTAAAAGAATGTATGAACATTAATGTATGATATTACACACAACAAAATACATCCGCGATCAACTTGCCATATTTCTCTCTGACTGCCTTTATGAATCTCTCTCTATTTTTTCCTCTTGTGAAAGTTGTGGAAAACAATATTATGGAGATTTTCTTTTGTTATTTGAGCAAATGGGAACACGAAAAATATATTCAATGTATTACTAACTTAATGTAGTGTAGTCTCTCATTTTGACGAGTCTTGACGTCTACCGCATCTGAGTGTCTCAAAAGTGAAAAGTGTCAATCAAATTGAACTTTTTTAGAACAAAATTAACTAATCTAAAAGCCAGTTACAAATTAAACTTTTTTTTGTTTAAGTGATGCATGAATGAATAGACAAGCCTCTTTGAAACACAGCTAGGAAGAAATAAATGTTTGATGACATTTTAATCTTAAATTTGAGTCAGCACGCATGAAAAGTTTAGTAAATGTGCTGCATTACCAACACAAAAGCAGAACCTATGGATGAAACTGCTTTGATATAAATGCATTCAATGGTTTAGATGCAATAAAGTTATTTTCTCACTCAAATATGATCAAAACTATATAATATGCACCACTTATACATGACCCGGTTTCACAGACGAGGCTTAATCTAGTCCCAGACTAAAATGCATTTCTTAAAATATGTCTGCCGTTGTTTTGTCTCAAGATGCACATCAGTAATGTTTGATTTCTAAGGCACGATTCTAATTCTAATTGAATATTCTAATTAAACAAAAGTCTAATCCTGTCGGTGAAACAGGGCTATGGCTTACAAAACAAAAAACCTGTAAAATTTACATTTGTTTAAAAATGTTAGTGAACAAACTGTGCTTTACTTCAGCAGAAGAGGACTGTTTGATTGACAGTGAGAGTGGGCGTGGCCCACTGTAATTCATGCAAATGAGCAACTAGCACTGGAGGTCATGTGATCTGAGGTCTTGCTGATACAGTTCTTGGTGTTTTGGATGCAACATAAAACTGATAAAAGCGGTGCCAACTAAGTAACCAGATTCAAAAGAGCTCTAAATAATTAACTCTTTTTAAAAAGGAAAGCATGAAAACTGAAGCTTTTAACTAAGATTATTTAAAAGATGATTTAAAGCTTTTAACTTTTACCTGGAAAAGGCCGTGCCAGAATAATAAACAACATAACTAACCAAACTCCCCAAATGGCTAAATGTGTGCAAAGCAAACACAGGTCTGTAGAATTGCTTTTATATCTCAGCCTTTAATGAGCCTGCACTCTCTCAGCCAATCACAGGCGACAGCTGATATCAGGGGGCGGAGCTCTGAGGATGGACGGGAACAGAGGAGGGACAAACAAACACACACAGGAGAGAACGACAGAAACCAACAGCAACAGTATGGGATATTGTACTGTAAGTAACAATTATTACAATTCTTATCCTTGAGTTTGAGGTTAGGTTAGGCCTGTTTCTGTAATCCATGAACAAAAGAACATACATTTTTGAACATAAAACATTTTATGAACATAAATGAGTTTTGACTAGTGGTGGATTGTAAAAGCAGTTTTAACACCTGAGAGTCGCACCAAGGTCCGAACCAAAGTTCGTGTTTTGATAAATGTTATACATTCGGTAAGTTATACCGAATACTATACTCGAGGCTAGTTCAAATACGCCAAATGAACGTCCTCGTTGTGCGAACATTTAATGGTCGCCGGCAGGAGAGGAGGAGAAGACTCAAGCAATCCTGCGGGAACATCCGGATCCTCCTGTAAACGGTCTGAAAGTCTGAACCATACAGAAGATGCTTTCACACTAGAGACGAACCAAACCTCTGTTCAGTTTGATCCGGGCCGAGACTACCCCTTTTCGTCTGAGCAGATTTCGTCTGTTTGGTCCGGACCGTGGTCTTGGGGAGGGTTCACACCTGTAGTTTTGATTCGGATCAAACTGAAAAGTCAGAAAATCCGGACCAAACGAGGCAGGTGTGAAAGGGCCCTTCGATGTGTTTCATGTGTGTTTGGCTGATGAAGAACTGCTCTGGATGCAGGAACCTTCAGAGGCCACTGGGTGGCGCTAAAAGAGCAGATATTAAGAAAGAACATTTGATCATATTGATTCTCTTCTGAAACGTTTATCATACAGTGCGAATCCTATCTGGATGAAGTCTGGGAATGTACAAATCCTGGTCAAACGTGAGATATTCTACAGATCTAAAACTTGTGCAAATGATCCAAAAAACACTGCACATAGTCACATGATCACAAATGTATTTGTTTAATTAGCAGCAGAACTAAAATCTGAAAATCTGAATCATGCACGTGATTGGTCACATGACGTTTACGGCTCACGTGATTGGCTCATTCGTCAGGTATTATATAGACCTCTTTAGTAACATCAATACCTGTCTGTTCGTACACATTAATATGTCATTATTAATATAGTGCAGATTTGTGACAGGATCCCCCTTCAGTGTGTGTGTGTAACACTGTGGAATCCTGGGATGCGTATAATGATGTTCAGACACACATATGAACTCTCTCTCTCTGCTTTCTCAAGCAATGCAATAACCTAAAATAAATATGCTCATATTATCAGCGTTTATTTTCTGCATTCGCTGCTCCTCGGTTGAATGTTTTCCAGAATATATTACATTTCCTCTGAATAACTGGCATTATCCAACACTCATATCTGTTAACTGTAATTCAAACCGCATTTCTTTAGGATGTCTAATTGCTGTGTGTGTTTGAGTAACGCAGTATCGCTGGTTATGAGGATATGAAGATTCATTCATCAGCTTGATAAGATGCTGGAAGTGGAACAGGGTGTTTAGAAACAAAAGGCTAAATCTGTTGGACAGCATTACAGAAATACATTCAGTGTCTCTTCATAACCAGTGGAGGGCGCTGAAGAAACACCGGCCAGAAGAAGCAGGACTTCTGCAGAATATGTATGATTAATAACTCCATCAGACTGGCTCTTAGTGAGAAGTGAATATCAAGAGCTTGCCAGTTCTTAATAAATCTGTTAATTTATTTGAAATGCATTAAAATGCTGTTCACCCATAAAATGAATTCTCTTCTGTGATGAGCACGTTTTTAATTCAGTTGTTAATGTCAGGGTGATGCATAAAGAAAAAAGCCCTAAATTAAATTATTTTTCATCCCTGTATGAACCAAACCCATCTTAAGTGTTTGCTGCCAAAAAAGCTTTTTTGTTTTCTCTCTGACCATAGAACACGTCCCGTTGGAAGTTCCAGTCGTGTCCGCTACTTTTCAGACGTTCTATCGTCAGATGAAACAAAAAACAATATAGCTTTTTTGGCAGCAGACACTTCAGATGGGTTTGGTTCAGGCATTACAGGAGAAGACTCAGAGCTGTTGGCAAAAGGAGGCTGCAAAAAAGTACTTAATGAAAGGGGGCAAATAATTGTTCACAATGTGTTTTGGAGAAAAACATTTATTTCATAATGTGATTTTCCCCCCACTTTCAATTCTTTTACATCAATAAAAGGTTAAAAATTTGTATTTTTTAAAAATAAAATATCAAAAAGATAAACAATGCAGATTTATTTTTTACCGCCATCTTTGATCATATTTACCAAGGGGGCAAATAATTCTGACCAGCACTGTACGCCATTCCGCTATTTCTACGCCATTCCACTATTTCTACGTCGTCATTATGCTACTTCTACGTCATTATGCTATTTCTACGTCATTACGCTATTTCTACGTCATGCTATTTCTACATCATTACGCTATTTCTACATCATTACGCTATTTCTACATCACTTCGCTATTTCTACGTCATTCCACTATTTCTACGTCATTATGCTATTTCTACGTCATTACGCTATTTCTACGTCATGCTATTTCTACATCATTATGCTATTTCTACATCATTACGCTATTTCTACATCACTTCGCTATTTCTACGTCATTCCACTATTTCTACGTCATTACGCTATTTCTACATCACTTCGCTATTTCTACGTCATTCCACTATTTCTACGTCATTACGCTATTTCTACGTCATGCTATTTCTACATCATTACGCTATTTCTACATCATTACGCTATTTCTACATCACTTCGCTATTTCTACGTCATTCCACTATTTCTACATCATTACGCTATTTCTACGTTGTCATTACGCTACTTCTACGTCATTATGCTATTTCTACGTCATTACGCTATTTCTACATCATTACGCTATTTCTACATCACTACGCTATTTCTACGTCATTATGCTATTTCTACGTCATTCCACTATTTCTACGTCATTCCACTATTTCTACGTCGTCATTACGCTACTTCTACGTCATTATGCTATTTCTACGTCATTACGCTATTTCTACGTCATGCTATTTCTACATCATTACGCTATTTCTACATCATAACGCTATTTCTACATCACTACGCTATTTCTACCTCATTACACTATTTCTACGTCATTACGCTATTTCTACCTCATTACACTATTTCTACGTCATTACGCTATTTCTACGTCGTCATTACACTATTTCTACGTCATTACGCTATTTCTACCTCATTACACTATTTCTACGTCATTCCGCTATTTCTACGTCGTCATTATGCTATTTCTACGCCGTTCGGCTATTTCTACGTCGTCATTATGCTATTTCTACGTCATTACGCTATTTCTATGTCATTACACTATTTCTACGTCGTCATTAGCTATTTCTATGTCATTATGCTATTTCTACGTCATTATGCTATTTCTACATCATTCCGCTATTTCTACGTCATTTTGCTATATCTACGTCATTACGCTATTTCTACATCATTACGCTATTTCTACGTCATTACGCTATTTCTACGTCATTTTGCTATTTCGACGTCATTACGCTATTTCTGTCATTACGCTATTTCTATGTCATTACACTATTTCTACGTCGTCATTAGCTATTTCTATTTCATTACGCTATTTCTACGTCATTATGCTATTTCTACATCATTCCGCTATTTCTACGTCATTTTGCTATATCTACGTCATTACGCTATTTCTACGTATTTTTGCTATTTCTACATCATTACGCTATTTTTATGTCATTACGCTATTTCTACGTCGTCATTAGCTATTTCTACGTCATTACGCTATTTCTACGTCGTCATTGCGCTATTTTTGTCATTACGCTATTTCTACGTCATGCTATTTCTACATCATTATGCTATTTATACGTCATTATGCTATTTATACGTCATTACGCTATTTCTACATCATTACGCTATTTCTATGTCATTATGCTATTTCTGTCATTACGCTATTTCTACATCATTACGCTATTTCTACGTCATTCCGCTATTTCTACGTCATTTCGCTATTTCTACGTCATTAAACTATTTCTACATCTACATCTTTACGCTATTTCTACGTCATTACGCTATTTCTACGCCATTACGCTATTTCTACATCATTTCGCTATTTCTACATCATTACGATATTTCTATGCTATTTCTACGCCATTACGCTATTTCTACGTCATTACGCTATTTCTACGCCATTACGCTATTTCTACATCATTTCGCTATTTCTACATCATTACGATATTTCTACGCTATTTCTACGCCATTACGCTATTTCTACGTCATTTTGCTATTTCGACGTCATTACGCTATTTCTGTCATTACGCTATTTCTATGTCATTACACTATTTCTACGTCGTCATTAGCTATTTCTACATCATTTCGCTATTTCTACATCATTACGATATTTCTACGCTATTTCTACGCCATTACGCTATTTCTACATCATTTCGCTATTTCTACATCATTGCGCTATTTCTACGCTATTTCTACGCCATTACGCTATTTCTACATCATTTCGCTATTTCTACATCATTACGATATTTCTACGCTATTTCTACGCCATTACGCTATTTCTACATCATTTCGCTATTTCTACATCATTGCACATGCGCAGTCCGTTCAGTTTCAGTCGATCAAGTATTTACATGTTCTCTCGGTCGGATTAGAAAAAGAATAAACCGCCCCTTTCAGTCCCATCGAAATCTCACTGGGATCGAGCTCAGTCGGATCGATTAAGGCGTTTACATGAAGGCTTTTCAGTGCGATTGAGCCGTCAGTCCGATCACTAGTGGATTATTTGGTTGCATGTAAACGTAGACAGTGTGAACGGCCTTTAGAGTATTAAAATCCTCATCTCTGGTTGTGTGTTTAGCTGTTCATCATCACACACAGAGGAATGGCTCAGTTTACCCCACTGCAGTGTTCGGGTCTGCCATCAAGGCTTGTGTTTCCATGTGCGCTGCACAACACGTCCAGGCTATTTCTGTCCTCTCTGTTCTCTGAAGGGTCCTGACACATGAGAGATGCTGATAAACCGGCTGAGGAAACTGGGCGTTTATCTGACGCTGGCAGAGCCGGGGAACATCCAGCTCCAGTTTGTGGGACAGTATCTCCACTGGCTTCTCTGGGCTGGAGAACACCGGTGGTTTGAGCGCTTCAGGCCATGACTGGACAATTTTCATAGTTTCACGCATTGGTGGAAAGCCAAGAGCAACAGGCTTGAGCGAGACTCGCTCTGAAACCGGAGATTGGGAGTAATGGCCGTCTGGGGACCCGCAGTTCCACATATAACGCATTTACTCGGATCTAATGGAGGCCTTTCCCAAATTCACACACTTACAGTCAAACCAGAATGTATTCAGACTCCTTCAGCATTTCTCACATTATCAGTTTATTCGCTATAGTTTAGAAAATGGTAATAAAATATGAGCAGAACTCAGTTGATATTTGACTGGTTTTGTCCGTCCTTCTGTTAGACTGTCTCACACATGAATTATGTTGAATATCTGTCAGCTGTTAAATTTAACTACACAATTAGATAATACCAGTTTAGCTCAACCAATCACCAAGCAATGCTTCATTTTGTTCAGTCTGTGTGTAAAAAGAGCATTAGCAATTAAAGAAAACACACTTCAGCAAAACATGATCAGCTCAAAGTGTCCCAATCATTTCTGGTCCCAAATTTGTGTCCCAAAGTGTTACTGGTAGTGACTGTATGAAGAATCTTTGGGTATAATATGTCACAGTTTACTTTATTTTGCTCTCCTCACTTACATAAAGAAATATCAAAAAAATGATATCTGGTGTCTGTATCATTTTTGGTTTGACTGTAATTCTGTGTGCTAATTATAACTTTAAGAGCTTTTAATACGTTCTGACAGCCTTCTCCGCAGAGCGCCTCAAACTGATGTGCTGGAACGAGCTTTTACTCAATTAAAGTATTTCTACCATCTGTCGTTCATTATTAAGAAGAGCTTTTTTCACTCCTTCATCCACCTGTCATGACAACACACACCTGTCATGACAACACACACACGTCATGATAACGCACACCTGTCATGACAACACACGCATGAAGCCGTTCATCGGCGGACGCGATCTGACTCGAGACATGATGTCAATCCTGATGATATCACAGAAAACTCTTACCTAGAAGCTCCTGGAATCACAAGAATCGAGTTCTGCTTCAAATTCCCTGAGCATTAAGTCAGCGAAAATGCGGCACAAGCTTTATTTGATGTTAAAGCAGGGCCTGCCTCGTGTGAACCCATGCCCAGCATGAGCAACTGCACTGAGGAAATGCTTTACAAGATGTTGGAACTTACAATAACTATTTTTGTTGGCCAACAAAAAAAGTTTCACTTTTATAATGTGCATTTTAATCATTTTCTGTTCCTCAGCAGATCATGTTTCAGCAAACCGCCTCTGTGATGCTATTGTAAATGTTCCTAATGTTGTTTTAGAGTCTCCTGTAACAGGTTTACATTCAAGCTCAGAAACCCTGATCTCCTCATAATCTCCACTGCACATCAGCTCTTTCCTCTCAGTGTCTGAAACGCTTCCATCGGAGATTCAGTCTCTCTAAGCTCCGCCTCTCTGAGAGCTGCTCTGCTCTGATTGGTCAGACTCCAGGCGCTCATTATCATATCTGAATCTCAGCTCTTGATCACAGTGATACGAACAGTAACGATGGCGTGGGTTTCACCGTATCAATCTCATCAAAGTGGATTTGCTTTGTCAAGCAGAAACAGCGTCTTCTCGACACGAACAACACGAACCAAACTCTCCCCGTCTCAGATACACTCCAGTGTTTGAGGAACGAACCTGAACAACATAAAAACTCAGTCATATAGCATTGTGAGAAAGGGTCAAAGGTGAAGGGTCAAATCATGCTGGTTTGGTTGTAATATCGCACAATAAATACAAAAGTGAGTTTTAAAGATCATACATCAAAGGGTTAATGTAAAAAAACACAAAAAAACAATGATATCAGATTCAAAAGTGTTTTGTTCCCCCCGATTACCTTTACAGCCGTAACCTGAACAGACACTGAGTAAACACACTTACTGCGTTTGATAAATGACCGCGTGCAAAGCTTGAGAGAAAATTGGACAAAACGAAACGAGCGAAGACCTGGCTAACATCAGACCCGGGGTTAGCATGGCAGGTGCAGCCGGACTGATGTTTATCGATCACACATAGACACGACGACTCCTCCTGACGAGCGCGTCTCTAACGGCAGGTCTGAGAGCAGCTCGTGCTGAACTCCCTCTAATAGCGTGTAATCAGGCCCAATTAGAGCTCAATTACAGCGGAGAGTTTGCTCATGAGCTCACCTTGGAGAATGTTCCTGGACTGCGTTTAGGGCTGAATAAATCAAACGTGTGTTTCAGGCCCAGGAGAGCGAAGGCCAGGTTACACTGGACGGCCAGATCTTGATCCTGCTAAACTCAAATATTGCATTTAAATGTAAAAGCATTTCTTATATTAAAATAGCCCACGACTGAAGCTCCTAGATGTTCTTCTAACCTCGGCTTTTGTTTCAGTTCTGAACACAGTGTCCAGTCAGGAAGATTTTACATTCATTGATCTTGTAAACGTACATGTTTTCTGTGACGTACTCAACATTATCCTGGTGACTAATCAGCACACTGTACATCACTGTGATCGAGAGAGAGAGTGAGTGTGTGTGTGA
>NC_140224.1:649716-652216 GCF_951802725.1 Rutilus rutilus
TGCAGTGCCGCTGCTCTATTGTTGAGATGTGTCTGTAAACAGGCCACGTGTTGTTTATTTGAATCTCAGTTTTATATTGCCACGTGTCATCTGCCTGTTTATAGTGTGTCCATGTTGATGGATCATTTCGATCAGCCTTCCTCCTGCTGTGTCTCTGCAGACGAGCCGCTTCCACTGTAAAATCTGCTTTATTCCTACAGCGCTTCAGCACTGATCGTCTCAAAGCAGCTTCAGTAATAAACAGGAACATAACAGAATCAATGAGGCAAACTCAGACTCCGAGCTCTAATTAGGCAATATTATCATTATTCAGATCATTTCAGTTCAAGATTTGTTCTCATCTGATAATGTCAGTGCAGTCAAATCAATAACATTACTGATTATGAAATGTCTTTTGAACCCAAACTATGGTTTTCTTTCACCGCTAATGGAGTCGTTCATTTATTACATTTATTTACTCTCCCTCCTTTCATTCCAGTCCTGTATGTGGGGCATAAAAGAGGGTTTTCTGATGAATATATCAACTGCTTGTGTTCATAAGATATTGTTTTCTAAAGAAAGTCCTACAGGTTTAGAGGGAGTAATTGATGACAGAACATTTTTGGTGAACAGTGATGTCAAAAAAGACAGTGGGCCCTATTTTAACGATCTGAAGCGCAAGTATCAAGTAACTTTGTGGGCGGGTCTCGGGCGCTGTTGCTATTATACCAGCGGGATAAATGACTCTTGGTCTGAAGTAGCTTCATTACTCATAGGTGTGGTTTGGGCGTAACGTGAAATAAACCAATCAGAGCGTCATCTCACATTCCCTTTAAGAGCAGGCGTGCTTGTTCCATGGCGGATTGCTATTATAACGGCGGATTTGCCAGGAGCGGTTCACAGCCGAGGAGACCGGCGTTCTCGTCAGGGCCGTAAAACACAGAGAAGTGACATTGGGGATGGAGAAACACACACAAATTAGCTTCGCTTAAACAGGCGTATGATCATTTGGGTAAATGTGTAAGCTAGATTTATCCCTATTCTTTCACATCTTCATGGACACCACAATGATTTCCCTCGTGTGGTAATATTTTTCCTTGTAATAATGTATGGTTTTCTAAAAATGAAAACTGCTGCATCTGTGTAGATGAGAGAAGCAAAGTGTGTGTGTGTTGTGCTCACGCTACATTATGGCCAAGCATGCGCCCTTAAAATAGAATATGAATAACATGTGCAACGCGTCACTGACTTTAGACGAGGTTTCTCCTGGTCAGTGGCGGAATTGTTTTCTGAAACTGCAGAATAGCACCAGGGAACGTTTGCGCCGGAACACGCCTCCTCTTTCCGCTGAACCGCCCCCGGGAGCGCAAGTTCATTTCCTAATTTACTGGCGTGCGTCTGTGGAGGGAAAAGACCGCTGTGCGCGGGTGAGAAACAGGAATGATACATGCGCCGCTGTACAAAGTCAATTGCGCTGGGAGCGAGATAGGGCCCATAGTTTCACCAATGACATCATCATCATCATCATCATCACCCTCCACTCGTGTGGCCAGTTATGATCTGGTTTGGCCAGTTATGATCTGGTTCCCAAAGCAAAGACTTGTGCATGTAATCCGCCTGAATGCATGTCGATCTGTTGTTCGATTGTGGTCCTGCCAGATTTATAACATTTCTCCAAATGCTGAGCGAAAGGAATGTAAACGCTGCTTATTTTCCAATCCAGAAAAAGCTGAAGAACGAGTGTTGGCCAGATCTCGCGTCATCAGGCCGAGCGCTGCAGGAACGCCATCTATTATTACTCCTGTATCGTCTGCGTCGACTGTGAACTGTGATTGTTAGGAGACAGAGAAGCCTGTGGCCGCACCGCTCTCGTCTGTGCTCCTGCAGACTCGCTGTGCTTACGTTGGCCTGCCGGGAACATACGTCACCGTCTGTTGACATATTAAAGTCACAGATACATGATGTTTAGACACTCCAGAGAAAGCTGAGGGAAAACCGTCTGCTTTACGAGACTCTGTTTGTCATGTGCCTGTAGATTCGCGTACACACACTGCACAGCTTTGACTGTAAAGTCAATCACGCATGGCTTGTTAATGTTATGAAAAACTGTGTGCTTGAAAAACCATTTCTTACGCTTCATTATGCAAACGGATGATTTCTAGACAAATGGAAAGGATCACATTGCATGTGTTTAAAGTGTGTAGTGAGCCTCATTTATTACATTGATTAAATGGTGCTTGTTTAGCCAGTGATTGTACAAATACACTGAAAAGTATTATTATAAGTAGATTTGCCGTCGAGATATGATTACGCCTTACTCGCCTCTTATTGTTACAAACGTTTGTACTGATTACTGAGTATTTAACAAAAAGGCACCTGGCAATCGTGGTTGTGTAGGACATTTAAACCGCCTCTGTGATGCTATTGTAAATGTTCCTAATGTTGTTTTAGAGTCTCCTGTAACAGGTTTACATTCAAGCTCAGAAACCCTGATCTCCTCATAATCTCCACTGCACATCAG